>NW_012101543.1:4232104-4252887 GCF_000951045.1 Mandrillus leucophaeus | reverse complement strand
AAAAAAAAAAAAAAAAAAAAAAAAGGCCTCGCAGTTTACTTGCATTTATATATAACATATTAGTAATGATACTGAGTAGAGTTTGGAATTCTTTTCTAATTCTATATATTGACTCAGTGAGACTAGTGAAATGTCTCTGTTCAGATACAGCACAATTTTCTTTATCTGTTGTCAATTTAACATGTACATCCTCTTCTTTATACCTCTAGCTCTTCTATATTGGGATAATTACGTCTCTACTAAAAATACAAAACTCAGCCGGGCATGGTGGTGCACGCCTGTAGTCCCAGCTACTCGGGAGGCTGAGGCGGGAGAATCACAGGAACCTGGGAGGTAGAGGTTGCAGTGAGCAGAGATGGCACCACTGCACTCCAGCCTGGGTGACTGAGCGAGACTCCATCTCGAAAAAAGGAAAGATAATTACTTCTTTGTATCAAATTCCATATTACTAATAGTAGAAAAAATCTTACTTTATATCTACAACTGCTTTTCAGATTTTAACACAGAGCCTTCATAAACTATATGTAGTTAAATATGAAAGCTGTTTCACTCCTTGCTGTCGGCTAAATGGCTACTGCTAGTATGTATTATACAGGCACTGGCTTCTGTCTCTATTTGAGCAGACCGGCAACTTTCTGTCTTCTCTGAGTGCCTTTGTCTGCCACTTCTGCGTTCTGCCAGAGCCGTCGCCGTTGCAAGGAGGGGGTGTATATCCTACTGCTTTTTGGCTGGGAGAATAAATTCCAGCTTAGGTCCAAGTTGAAAACGAATCCCCCAGTAGGCAAAAACATGGACTCTAGTATACTTCCTGTGCACCCCATTAAAAACCCCTTTGGCCTCAGCAGCCTGGAGTTTTACAGTGGAACCATTTCATGCTTAATAACATGTTCTACACAAGGCACCATGGGAAATACAAAGGCATGGGCCATACTGTCTGCACTGAGACATGCAAACTCTTGCATGGGCGACAAGATTTGTATGTACACGGAAACACGCACGCATGTGCATGCACACACACAGTCACACACCTTGGAACTAATGTGACACAGTGTACTGAGAAATAATAAATGTATGATACTGATAGTTTATTGAGGAGAAGAAATCAAGGTAAATTCAATGAGTCAAGAAACACTTCATAAAAATCTAACTTGATTGGTGCTCTGGAGGCCAGGAAGGACTTGAAAAGTTACATGAAGTCTGGGTTGGCCAAAGGAAAGCTTCTCCAAGTGATCTGAACCCTAATATCAATTTAGTTAAAAAACCTGGTCCAACAATTGCTTGTCATAATGTAGGCCACATGTGTATAGACCGAATTCTTCCCGTTTTAATTGCTTATTTTGGCTCTATAAAATCCCAGCCTATATCTTTTTGGCTTTCATTTGGTAATGCATATTTAAACAAGTTTCTAATGTTGCATTTGTTGAAATCCAGCAGAACAGTGGCTTGTATTTTAAACCTGATTGTCCTTGTGTGAAAAACCACTAAAGTTTTTGAAACGCTTCAAAAAATACTTCATGCTTAAGAGTCATCAAGTAAGCCATTATATCAGTTTTCTAAGTGAAGCCATAAGCGTGCTGTTCTCTTGGTTTCTTAACTGATCTGTTTGTTAGAAATCTTTATTATAAATCCAGTCACTCTGCAAATATTTCTCTAATGCTTTTAAAATAAATAAAACCCAAACTTTGCCTTTAAGCAGCAATAAAATCAGGAATGCATCAAAGCAAGAAATTCAAAGTACAGCTCGATGTGGCTGTGAGAGAGCGCCCCTGTTCAAAGACATTGGAAAATGATCTGGGAAAGGTGTAATGGTTATATGTCAAGTCTATCTTGACACAGCTTTAGATCATATTTGAGAAAAAAAATTTCCAACCAGTGACCATTGATTTTTTTGGAATATGTTCATTGGCTTCATTTGTTACTTGGACTTAATTATAAATATATACATTTATATATTATGCATTATACTACAATTTTTAAAGTGAGGGTATCTCAAGAGTTTGTGTTATAGTAATAGATATCAAACAAATAAAAGGTAAACAATTTACTTAAACTGAAGCGCTCTACTTGTGAAGTCTAAAAGAAATACTTTGTGCTTCACAATTTTGAAGCAACAGCCTGATCTTATCTAGTCAGATGCCTTTAACAAAACAGACTGGTGAGAGGGGTGAAGGGTGAACATGTTACTCACTGAATCTAGAAATGAGAAATTATGCATCATACTAAAGGAAATAGCACACAGGCCCATCATGTAAGTTTATTTTACTCATTAAATCCTGATTTCTACGTCAGCTTTTTCTATCTTTCTCACAGATGCAAAACTGTAAATGAGTCATGGTAGGATGCTTCCCATGAGAATTATTTTTCTCAGGAAGAATGAAGGAAGTATAGTCTTATGCTGTCCTTCTGAAGTTCACAAAGCTTTTGACTAAGATACTCTTAGTGAATAAGCTATTTTTCATTGTCTCTAATTTAAGACATTTGTTTTTTTAAAACATATTTTCCAGAAAACGTTCGTTGTATTGCTGCCTGTATCTAATAACACAAGACAAAGCTAGAAACAAGGTAAAGCAAATTTAACTATCTTTTCTTTTTCTTCCTTCCACAGTTACACATTTTATGTATAAAGAGAATTTGTAATAATCTCATTCACCTAATTGGATTTTATTTTTAGTAGACTGAAATACTGTCTTTGAACACGATGAGCACTCAAACACGAAAAGTTTTCTATGTTTTGTTATCATAAATTCTCATCATCTGTAATATATTGAAAGGAACTGAGCCAAATAATTGGTCTAAAATTTGAGTTCACAATGTTGAGACGACCAAAGCTGGCAAGTATAAGTTGCCTCATACATCTGGCTATCTTTCAAAGATACACAAAAATATATAGTCACAACTTTTTAAAAAATAAAGTTAACTAATGGACCCATTCTTTTAAAACTTTTTTTGAAGACGAGTACTTGTATCTGCTTTATATAATAGGCCATGCATACAAATTACATGATTTATACCAAGATACTCTAAAGATACTATTTAATTATAGAGTAGAGAGAAAATGGCAGTGTTTATGTCATAATTACCAAATGAAATGCAGTTATACATTTTGTGATAAGGACTGGATATTGACCACTGAACCATATAGCTATACAGTATTAGACTGAGTTCTAACTACAAGACAGTTTGATCAGCGGTCCCATTTATGTGCTCAACAACATGAGCATATCGAGATCAAGGCCTCTACCTTTCTGGATTCTCAGTAACTACGTCCACCTATTCACGGCTTTCCTTGATTTAGAAAAAAGTGTAAGGTCATTCTTATGTTAACATAACTAAATGTACTCAATATTCTTCCCTTAAAAAAATAAAATTCTCAATCAGCTGCTGAAATTGAGACCCGTAAGCCTTTCCATAGCTTCTATACATTACTGGCATAAAATGTCACTTGAAACAGTAACATTTTCTTTTATTACTTTTTTTTGTTATTTTTAATTTCAACTTTTATTTTAGAATCAGGAGTTATATGTGCAGGTTTGTTATATGGGTATATTACATGATGCTGAGGTTTGGAGTATGATCAATCCTATCACCCAGGTAGTGAGTATAGTACCCACTAGTGTTTGAACAACTGTCCCCTATCTCCCCCCCATAGTAGTCCCCAGTCTCTATTGTTCCCATCTTCATATCCAGAGTACTTATGTTTAGCTCCCACTTACAAGTGAGAAGGTGCGATATTTGTTTTCCTGTTCTTGTGTTAATTCACTTAGTATAATAGCCTCCACTTGCATCCATGTTGCCACAAAGGACACGATTTCATTCCTTTGTATGGCTGCATAGTATTACATGATGTATATGTACAACATTTACTAGATCCAGTCCGCCATTAATGGACACCTAAATTGATACCATATTTTTGTTATTGTGAATAGCACTGATATAAACATACAAGTGCACATATCTTTTTGGTAGAGTGATTTATTTTCTTTTGAATATATACCCAGTAATGAGATTGTTAGGTTGAATGGTAGTTCTATTTTAAGTTTTCTGAGAAATCTCCAAACTGCTTTCCATAGGGACTAAATTTATCTACATTCCCACTAACAGCATACAAGCTGTTAAACACTTACACGCTTTTCTCTGAAGGCTCACCAATATCTATTGTTTTTTGACTTTGTAATAATAGCCATTCTGACTTGTGTGACATGATATCTCATTGTGGTTTTGATATGCATTGTTTGATGATTAGTGATTTTGAGCATTTTTTCACATATTTGTTGGATGATTGGATGTCTTCTTTTGAGAAGTGTCTGTTCATGTTTTTTGCCCACTTTTTAATGGGATTGTTTGGTTTTTGCTTGTTGAATTGGTTAAGCTTGTTATAGATTCTGAATATTAGACTTTTGTCAGATGCGTAGTTTATGATAATTATCTCCTATTCTGTATGTTGTCTGTTCACTCTGTTGATAGTTTCTTTTGCTGTGTGGAAGCTTTTTAGTTTAATTAAAAGTCCCACTTGTCAATTTTCATTTTTGTTGCATCTGCTTTTGAGGACCTAACTCATAAATTGTTTCCTGAGGCCAATGTCCAGAATGGTGTATCCTAGGTTTTCTCCTATGAATCTTATGATTTGAGGTTTTACATTTAAACTTTTAATCTATCTTCAATTAATTTTTGTATATGGTGAGAGGTAGGGATCCAGTTTCAGTCTTCTGCATATGGCTAGCCAGTTATTCCGGTACCATTTATCGAATAGAGACTCCTTTCTCCATTGCTTATTTTTGTTGAATTTGTTGAAGATCAGATGGTCGCAGATGTGCAGCTTTATTTCTGGGTTCTCTATTCTGTTTCATCGGTCTATGTGTCTGTATGTATCAGTGCCATGAGGTTTTGATTACTGTAGCCTTATATTACAGTTTAAAAGTCATGTACTGTGATGTCTCCAGCTTTGTTCATTTGGCTTAGAATTGGTTGGCTATTTGGGGTCTTTTTTTGGTTTCATACGAATTTCAAAATAGTTTTTTGTAATTCTGTGAAAAATGACCTTGGTAGTTTGATAGGAATAGTGCTGAATCTGTAGATTGCTTTGACCAATACAATCATTTTAACAATATTGATTCTTCCAATCCATGAGCATGGAATGTTATTCTATTTGTTATTCTATTCTATTCTATTTGTTATTCTATTCTATTCTATTTGTTTGTATCATCTATTATTTCTTTCAGCAGTAGGAAACAGGAACATCTTTTCTGCTCAATTACACCCTTTATTTGTAGGAAATTTTCAGTTTTCAAAAGAACAGCCTTCACATGAGCTTGTCTAAGGTTGTATCTTTGTGTGCTAATAAACTACTAGAGTGATTAACATATAATAAATATTGTTAAAAGGTAATATTTGTAAAATAGAAAATCATAATTTATACAAATACATAATGAAAACACAACATTTGAATTCAAAATTTAGTGCGGGAAACAGTAAGATATTACAATTAATTCAAAAGAGGAATTAAACAACCATATTTACATAGCCAATAAAGAATGCTGAAATTAGTTTACAAATAAATGCAAAAATGATATATCCAGAGGGCAACAATAATCTGCATTCTACCAGACACATTTCACTCGCATTTCTATGGATAAGAATCACCAGCATTATTATCAGTTTTCCAGAGCTTATAGATTTGTAAAATAGTTCAAAAATATTAACAGGTGGTAATAACTAGGAAGGTTGTGGTACCCAGTGTGGTAGGCAGAATTCTAAGATGGCTCTCATGATTTCCAACCCCACTGTTATTCCCATGATTCTGTTGTGTTACAAGGCAATAACGATTTTGCAGCGGTAATTAAGGTCACTCATCAGTCAATCTTATCATAGGAAGATTATCCAGATGGATTTAGCTTAGTCACATGAGCCCTCTAAGAGCAGGGATTTTTCTCCAGTTAGAAGCAAAAGGGAAGTCAGAGATTTGAAATACAAAAAGGATTTGACATGCCATGGCTGACTTGAAGATGGACAAGGCCATGGGAAAAAGATCTGAGCATGTCCTTTAGTTGTTGAAAATGATCTCTAGCCACTAGTCAGAAAAAAAAAAAAAAAAAAAAAAAATGAGGACGTCACTTATGCAACTGCAAGGAATTGGATTCTACTAACAACCCAAATAAACTTGGAAGAGAACTTTCTCCCAGAGTTTTTAGATGAGTATTCAGGCCAATTAACAAATAATGATAGCCCTGTGATGCCCTGAATAGAAAATCCAGTCCCACTGTGCTGTATGCCAGACTTATAGAACTATGAGCTAATATAAGAATATTGTTTTAAGCTGCTAAGTTTGTGGTACTATGTTATGCAGCAATAGAAAATAAATACACAATTAATTCTCTGCTATTTCACAAATACTTATCAAAATATTAATAAGTATGAAGTATATGCACAGAAAACAATCGTTGATAACTTAGTATCCCCTTGAAATTGGCATTTAGTTTTTTTTAATCAGAAAATGTAAAGATTTACACGTAAGTCATATTTGAGAGATATGGTGAAAGTGGAAAAAATCTCTAATTTCGTTAGATTTACTCAACATGGAACACACAAAAGGATGCATAGGCAGTGACCACACACCTCTTTACTCCCTAACCATGGTTTGAAACTTAATAAGCACTGATTTAAGAATAGCTGACTATCAGTTTTTCTAAACAGTGCCCTGCATTGATAAATACTTTCCTTTATAAAAGAAAAGCACTTGTGAACATATTGACTGCAGTCCTCTCCTGGAGAGAAGGCAGCTTACTTTCTGTCACCTGCAGAGGCATTGGAATGAAAGCATAATCATTTGTATTGAGATTCTGAATCAAATGTGCCAGGTTTGAGAGGTTTTACTCCCGATTGGCTGGCCTTTGGAAACAGGAAAACAGAAAGAGGAAATGTCCATGTTTGAGCTGGCATGTGCCATGCAATCTTTATCCAGCACTGACAAGTCCCTGCTGTTGGAATCCTGCAGCAGTTGTGCAGTTTGTCTGTGGGCATTACCAAAGGCCAAGGAAGTGTGCCGTTTGCATAGGGAATATTAAATAACTAGAGAAAAGATTAAAATTTTACAAACACACATCTACACATTCTTAAAAATCAATATGTCTTCTGAAGCTATGGTATACTACATTTTTTTTTAATCAAGTGGATATTTTATGTTCATCTTTAAATTTTTGTTTTAATATGTTGGGGACGTATGCAGCATCTTTTAAAGATGTTTACCTATCTAATTTTTCTTTTAGTCAGATAGAATTAAATAAAACTAAAACACATTTTACTAACTGATTAAAGCTTCTTTCTTTCTCTCTTCCTCCATTATCGACTGTTTTCTTAACGTCTGGAAACATTACTTTTAATGTCTTTCATCAGTATAAAACAATGTATATGAGTAAGCATTTGGTATCTCAACACAGCAGTTTAAGCCTTCCACAACAAACCTACTTTTTAATGGCATGTTTTAAAATGTATATACTAGAGTTGATGCATGGAACCATGCCCAATTACAGACACTATATATACACCAGTGCTTCTTATGTTGTGCAACTGTATTCAAGAGAAGCTGTGTATGTGAATCATTTATACACATTTATAAAATTGAAACATTTAGAAATCTACTAGGGGGGCTGGGTGCGGTGGCTCACGCCTGTAATCCTAGCACTTTGGGAGGCCAAGACAGGTGGATCACCTGAGGTCGGGAGTTTGAGACCGGCCTGGCCAACATGGTGAAACCCCATCTCTACTAAAAATACAAAAATTAGCCGGGCATGATGGCGCATGCCTGTAATCTCAGTTACTCAGGAGGCTGAGGCAGGAGAATCACTTGAAACCGGGAGGCGGAGGTTGCAGTGAGTTGAAGGTTGTAGTGAGCCAAGAACACACCATTGCACTCCAGCCTGGATGCCGCACCGAGATTCTGTCTCAAAAAAAAAAAAAAAATACACTAGGGGATATTTCTGTTTCAAGAAACTCTGTATTGATCCATTTTATAGCACAAATAATCATTTCTAGATATTATCTCCTTTGAACATGTTGTGCCTAGCATAAAATTAAATTAGTAGAGAGCATTAAATTAGTAGAGAGAGGCAAAATCAAACTTAAGACACAGGACTTTGCAAGCAGAAAGATGTTTTAGTTTTGTATTCTAGTTGGTCTTTAGAAAATATTATACTCAATAATATTAGCATGGTGAATTATTTTTATTCATTATTCAAGGCAATCGCTATATATAGTGATACATATTTTATATATATAAATTATATATAGCATGTGAATATATGCACAATATAAATTTATATATAAACATTTTTATATATTATTGCATATAATATATATAATATAGTAGAATATATGATAATATATATACTCTAGCATGTGTGGATATACTGCATATATTATACTATATATCATAGTATAATATATATTACACTATATAATTATATATTGTAGTGTAATCGATATACAGTGTAATATATATTATACTATATATATATATATTATATACTACATTATATATTATATAGTTTAATATATAATACTATATTATATAATAATATATAACAGTATAAGTGATATATTATATATAGTATAATACATAGCATATATGCTATATATATTCTATATAGTGATATGCTATATATAGTATATATAGTATAATATATAGTGATATATATTACATAATGTAGTTTTAATGTATTATATATTTTGTTTCACTGTCCCGACCTTCCACTTCAGAATGCCTAATTTAAAATTTGGAATCCTTAGCAAGAATACCCAGTTCTTGTCGGTTGTAATGATGCTGAGTTGGAAGATAGTCAAGGAAGAAGGCATGATATGTTCATCTAGGACTAATCAGGCAGCTAAAGCAGAAAAATTTCTAAATAGCTCATATGATGAAGACCAAAGTTAATTCATTTTTTTTAAAAGTGAATGCAACACACATTGGTATATTTAATTATATTTTTCCTTTCTAATTTTAGAAATTTGCTTAGCCTGAAATAGAAGAAAACAACTGAGGTCAATCTGTGTATATTAGGTTCCTATTACTACAATAAATTACCAGAAACTTAGTGGCATAAAACAACACATATGTATTATTGTACAGTGTGGAAGTCAGAAGTTCAAAATTGTTTGCATTAGGTAAAGTCAAGTTGTTAGGGGAGAATTCATTTACTTGCTTCTAGAGATCACATGTATTCCTAGGGAAGGCTATATACAATACTACTTGTCAGTTATACCTCAATAGAGAAAAAAAGAACATGAATATATGAAAACTGAAGATTATTGAAGCCACTTTTGCATTTCTTCGTGTGTATGTGCATATGTGTTGGGGATAAGTTGTTATGACTTCCATACCTGAATATCAATACGTTTTATCAATTTGCTTTCTTCCCAACACTACTCAAACTGAGATAAAGTGTGTTTGGTGAAACATAGACAAGAAAATTTCCGTTTAAACTAGGATACTCCTAACGACCGCAGCAGTCCTAGAGAATTGACCACAAGCCACGTCTTATCCAAGTACAGTCCATTGCTCTAAATTCCTAAGAAACTTACTAACAAAATTACTTCTTCTTTTTTTCCCTTTTAACAATATTATAATTAAATAATTAATGGTGGAATTTTTTATTTTATAGTTATCCCTTGGCAAATTCTTAAAGCTCTATGAAAATCACAACCATATCTGTCTTGTTCACCATGCTACTACAGCAACTAATAGATTGTATGGTACACAGTATATAGGCTGTTAATATCTGTTGAAAGATGGAAGGAAGAAAAGAAGGAACTAGTAAAGAAAGAAGCAAGGGAAAAAGGAAGGCCCAATCACTAGTTTGGGCCTGAATAAGAAATAATGATGCATAGGTGCACATGGGCACTATAAATGAGACAAAGTAGTGAGGAAGCCTTGCACGTTTAGAGCCATAAGCCAGATACACAGTATGCAAGGTAGAGAAGTCCAAAACCCACTGCTTTATCTCCTTTTATATGGAGCTTGGCCCATCCTGCCCAGAGTTAGGGGGTGACTTCATAAAACATTTTGCTAGTCTGGAAAGAAGAGAGAAAGTAAACTTTGGAAATAGAGCCCTTTTGGGGGTCAAAAAAGTATTGTGAGGAAGTTGGGCAGGGCAAGAGGCCTTTTAATCAGCATTAAAAAGGCCTACTTTTGATGTAACACTTTTAGTAATTATCTGCTTAGTTTTCTCCTTCAACATTCAATAGATACTTAATAAATGAATCACGATACAACTGAATGAAGGTCACGATGGAAACAACTCAGGGCAATATGGTCCCAGAACCTCAAGGGCAGTTACCCAGATGAGGTCACAAGTGTTTTCATCACAGAGGAATAGATGCCTAACCCAAGACTTGAAAGATAAACAGAAGTTACCAAGGCAAAGAAAGAGTGAAGAGTGATCTTCCCAGAGATGAGGTGGCTGTGCAATGGCAGGAAGGCTTAAGATGACACAGTGCATTCTGAGAATTACATGTAATTTGCTATGAAGGGAGGAAACAGAAGGAGGATGTGATTGGGTTGATCAGGAGTATCAAAGATGAGGCTGAGGTTGAGAATGTTTGGGTCTTTTCCCGAAATTAGTGGGGAGTTTTAAGGTCAATTAAGCAAACAACATGACTGGATTTCTTCTCCCAGCTGCATAGCAATTGAATTATAAGGGGGTCAGAGATGGGGTTTCTTCTAGATTGAGAGAGAAGTAATTGCAGTAGTTTTGGCAAAAAATTATGAACACCTGTACCAATGCATATATGATGAGAATGTAGAGGAGATGATGGTGGTTAAGTAGAGAGGTAAGGCAGAGGATGAGGGAGCAGGTGGAGTCACTGATGTCTCCCAGGTTTCAGACTAGAGTGTCCAGGTGATTCTCAATCAAGCAAGAAAATGGCATAAAGAGACTAGAGATTTGGGTGAGTGGGTAAGGAGTATAGTTCAATATATTGAGTTTGACATGCTGCTGGAAAATAACAAATAGCGTGGATTAACTGCTAGCTTTGTGCTAGGCACTCTTCTCACTGTTTTACATGTAATTGTGAACCTCAAATGAGATAACATATAAGAACTTTTGGGGAATGTATAATGTGCACCATTGTTGTGTGTATTAGTATTTATATATGTATCATATTTAGAAGAGTAAGGCATCAGGGTTTTCTTTTAACTGAGAAAATCACACTACAAAAAACTGAAAAAGATAATAAATTGACAAACTATCATGAACGACTTTTTTAAAGAAAAATGATTTAATGGGACTGTATTTTTAAATGCTTCTAAAATAATGCTATTCTATACAGTTAGTCTCATGAATTGAAAACATGTTACATTATTTTAAAGCGCTTCAGTGGTTTAACGGGCAAAATATTTGAATAAGAATTTCAAATAATTATTTATTACACTTGCTCAGTTCTTCTAAGCATGAATCTCTTTTCATTGACACAGCCAACCCATAAGAGAAGCCTGATCACCATTACTCCAGATGTTGGCTCACTATGAAAACCAGTGTATTCATGTAGCGTGGGTATTCATTTTGCCTGTTCGCATTTGCAATTCTTTATGCTTCACAGTCTGTGCCATAGCATGAGTAGCTTTCAACGCTTTAGTAGAACATACTGTTCTAGAACTACTATGTTTCATGTTATACTGATAAACTACTCATTAAAGTTTAAAATATTTTCTCTTCCTTTAACTGATGTATTGAGTAAACCATCTACCATGGATTGAGAAACTTGATAATAGAAAAAACACTATTGATTTATAAATGAGATACTGAGTATGAAAATAATGAATTCTACACTTTTCTCATCTGAAGGCAAAGACTGTGAAAGTCCACTAAAGCTGCAAATGAAATTATCTTGTGCAGTCTGACACTCAGCAATACAAATATATAGCACAGAAGCTAGTAATAAGTATTTAAGAATGAAAAAGCTGCAGAGTCAAGCCAATTAAATGTTATTATTTGAGCTGTTGAGAGTAGTGAGAAGAACTCTGAATTCAGAATCAAGGACCTAGGTTTAAGTGCTGGTATGATTTTGGACATCTCTGTATTTCTCAATTTCCGAATCAATGCCCAAAGCTACTCATGTATTTGTACACATTTTAAAAATATGCATTTTTAAGTTATGCTCATTATTATGAACATTGAAGACTCACATGACATAGGTAATGTTTAAAAATGCTCTTCATGGGATAAACTATATCAATGTTTTTTACTGAAACAATATAGAAGTGGCTAAAATGACAGCATGTTTTCTAAACGCATCAGAGAATTTCAAAAGGAGGCATTTGTCATCATTCTAATTTTTATCACAATAATAGTAATAATATGCCAATTGCTAGTATTCCTTCAAAACATAATAAATTTTAATTAAAAATTTTGATACTAGCATTGACACTCTACATTTATAAAGTTCTGTTTACTTTATCATATAACTTGGGGAAAAAAATGTATCTTGTCAGACAAGACTTCCTTGATTAACAAAATAGGAAACCTGACATTCTGTCTTCCAAACTTGTTATTTTCGTTTTTAATTTTCACCACCTGAAACAGTATCTTCTGTTGTTTATTTGTACATGTTCTGTCTGTCTCTAATGGAGTGCAAGCATTAAGAGGCAGGGACCTTGTTTAATTCACTCTTGCATCCTTAATGTCTAGCCCACTGTCTGGCACAAAGAATGCTCCCAATAAATATTGTTGAATTGGTATATTTCTTCTGCTAGATATTGTGTTACATTAAATGTGCTTTCTCATTTAATTCTATTAACCCTTGAGTTAGATAATAATAGTAGAAGCAGTTAAATAGTGCTTTTGTGGTGTCGGCCAATGTTCTCAGGGCTTCACTCAAATTAATTCTCATAGGAATCTCATAAAGTATTCTCATATGCAGATAAGAAAATGACGCACAAAGAAGTTAAATGACTTGCCTAAACTTATTTATCTAGAAAGTAGCTGATTTCGATTTTAACCTAGCCAGCATGGCTCTAGTTTCCATGACGTTAACTGTTACATTATAACCTTTCTACATGTTTATCTTACATGTTAGATAGCTGTGGCTGAGGACATTGAATGGAAATTGTACTGTTTCCTTACGTATGTTTTATATTTATGCTGTATTTATGTTTATCATTTATTTAATAATGTATTTTTACAATCAGTAATGACAATGATATAATGGAAAATTAATATAAAAATTGCAGAAATCTGTTTAAAACTAGTCATATTTAGAGCTACTGAATTGCAGATGGTTAGAGCTAAATACCTTAATTGCCACCCATTTTAAAATTTGTTATTTCACACATGAGGCCCAGACAAATACAGTGACAGTCTGTGGTCACCAAGAATGTTAGTTATTCTAGTTTGAGGTTCTTTCTCTCGGGTAGAATGCTTTCAGATGAGTAGGTCAGACAGTATAAATTTTCAACTCCTGCCTTCCCTGCTTGCTTTTTGCTAATGAAGCATAGATGCTATGGTGATAAGCACTGTATAAATAATAAATGGAACAGAAAATAAACTGTACAGAAGGGAGGAACGTAATGGTCTTTTCACCTCCTTGTGTTTAATGATTAAACTGTGCATCCTCACAGAGGCTTTTAGAAATGATGATAATCTATTTAACCATCATTTAGCCATATACATTTTCAGATTTTTAGATTATTAAATATATCAGCTACTGCTGTACTAATTACTTGAGTAAAGAAATAAACTATACCTGCAGTAATAATTTTATTGTTGACTTTTTCTGTTGTTTAGTCTTGAATAAATGACACAATTGAACTTAAAAATTTAAAATTCATTTTTCAGATTTTGTAATGGACATTATTGTTTTATTTAATGGGTATTTATCACCTTCCTTCTAAACCCAAGTACTATTCCATGTGCTGAATGTAGAGTGAACATGTTTGGCAGATAAGTATATAGCATACTGTCAAGAAGTAAGAACTATCAGGAAAGATAAAACAGGATGGAGGAGATAGAGAGAATCTACTTCTGATAGAGTCGTCTCAGCAGACCCCTTTGAGGAGGTAACCTGCAACAGAGACTTGGATGGATGAAGGGACCAATCTGTAAGAATGCCTGGGGAAAGTGTATTCCTAAGAGAGGGATGGGTAACTGCAAGTGTCTAGGAGATGGGAATATACTTGCCAAATGTGAAAAACCGCAAGAGGGCCAATGTGACATAAAGGAGTGAGAGAGTGGAAAAGTGAAGGGAGGCAGGCATTGGTGTGGGTAGAAGCAAGACTGAAGAGAGACTTCTAGACCATTGTAATGACTTTAAAGTTTGTTATAAAATGGGCATTCATTTTGAATAAGGGTGTGCCACAAAACCAAGTGATATATTTTATTCCAAAGCAGGCAAGAGGATTAATTTTATGTGTTGACTGGGTTAAAGGATGCCCACATAGGGGATGAAACACACTTGTAGATGTGTCTGTGAGAGACTGGCATTCGAATAGATAGGCTGAATAAAGAATAGCCTCACCAATGTTGCAGGGCATCATCTAATTAATTGGGGGACCAAATAGAACAAAGAGGTAAAGGAGAGGTAAATTTGTTTCTGCTTAAGCTACCCCCATGGTTCTCAGGCCTTCAAACTCAAACTGGGTCTTACACCATTGGCTTCCCTGGTTCTCATCCCTTGGGTCTGAACTGGAACTACACCATCTTTTCCGGGCCTCCAGCTTGCAGATGGCACACTGTAGGACTTCTCAGCCTCCCAAATTGTATGAGTCGAACCCTCATAATAAACCTCTTTCCATACACCTATATATATCCTATTGGTTCTATAGGTTCTGAAGAACCCTAATATATCTGACCCCAGATTTTGTAATTAAGAATAACATATAAGAAAGTATTCCATCAGCAGACCAGAAATGATTAAGAATTCCTAAAGGCAGAGAGCAAGTGGCAGTTGACTGATAAAGAAACCTGAAAAGTTAAAGCAAATAAGATCTTTCGTACAAAGAAATCAGAAAAGAAAAAAAAAATCAAAATAGTTAAACGATTTGGAGGAAGTGCAAATAGTCACATGGGAGCCCTGAAGGAGTGCCCATCTAAGGATCAACAACTGCAAAGAGAATTAGACCATGGAAATTAATTTAACTGCTCGCAGATCACCCTAGGGATATGTGTCCCTTGCCTTTTTCAACTGCCTGTGCATTCAGCATAGCTGCCACTAATTGCTTTTAAATTAGGCTAAATTTCAAGAACTTCTCCCTAAATAAAGTGATATTACAACTCCTAGAGTTGGGATCTGAGAAAAATGCAAAGAAATAGCTAATGCATGTGGCACTTAATACCTAGGTGATAGGTTAACAGGTGCAGCAAACCACCATGCCATACATTTACCTATGTAACAAACCTGTACATCATGCACATGTGTCCTATAACTTAAAATTAAATTTAATTAAACTTAAAAAAAAAGAAATTAAGGCAAAGTTCCTCAGAGGCTGCCTGAAGATACACAAGGCAAGGGGGAAGGAAAATAAATCAAAGAACCTAGTTATAAAATAAAAAATTGTGGGGGCTGGCAAGATGGTTAAATAGGAACAGCTCCAGTCGGCAGCTCCCAGCAACATCAGGGCATAAGGTGGGTGATTTCTGCGTTTCCAACAGATGTACCTGGTTCATCTCACTGGGACTGGTTAGACAGTGGGTACAGCCCGTAGAGGGCGAGCCGAAGTAGGGTGGAGCATTGCCTCACCCAGGAAGTGCAAGAGGTCGGGGAACTCCCTCCTCTAGCCAATGGAAGCCGGGAGGGACTGTGCCGTGAGAAACCATGCCATGAGGGACTGTGCCATGTGGGATGGTGCACTCCAGCCCAGACATTACATTTTCCCATGGTCTTCACAACCCACAGACTAGGAGACTCCCTCAGGTGCCTACACCTGGGTTTCAAGCACAAAACTGGGTGGCCGTTAGGGCAGACACTGAGCTGGCTGCAGGATTTTATTTTTTGTACTCCAGTGGTGCCTGGAATGCCAGCAAGAGAGAAATGTTCACTCCCCTGGAAAGAGGGCTGAAGCCATCGAGCCAAGTGGTCTTGCTCAGTGGAGCCCACCCCCACGGAGCCCAACAAACTAAAATCCACTGGCTTGAAATTCTTGCTACCAGCACAGCAGTCTGAAGTCCACCTGGGATGCTCAAGCTTGGTGGGGGGAGGGGCATCTGCCATTACTGAGGCTTGAGTAGGCAGTTTTCCTCCTTCAGTGTAAACAAAGCCACCAGTTCAAACTGGGTGTAGAACCCACTGCAGCATGGCAAAGCCACTGTAGCCAGACTGCCTCTCTGGATTCCTCCTTTCTGGGCAGGGCATCTCTGAAAGAAAGGCAGCAGCCCCAGTCAGAGGCTCATAGATAAAACTCCCATCTCCCTGGAATAGAGCACCTGGGGTAAGGGACTGCTGTGGACACAGCTTCAGCAAACTTGAATGTTCCTGCCTGCCAGCTCTGAAGAGAGCAGCAGATCTCCCAGTACAGGGCTCAAGCTCTGCTAAAGGACAGACTGCCTTCTCAAGTGGGTCCCTGACCCCTGTGTATCCTGACTGGGAGACAGCACCAAGCAGGGGTCAACAGACACCTCATACAGGAGAGCTCTAGCTGTCATCTGGCAGGTGCCCCTCTGGGACAAAGCTTCCAGAGGAAGGAGCAGGCAGCAATCTTTGCTGTTCTGCAGCCTCTGCTGGTGATACCCAGGCAAACAGGGTCTGGAGTGGACCCCCAGCAAACTCCAGCAGACCTGCAGAAGAGGTGCCTGACTATTAGAAGGAAAACTAACAAACAGAAAGCAATAGCATCAACATCAACAAAAAGTATGCCCACACAAAAACCCCATTTGAAGGTCACCAACATCAAAGAACAAAGGTAAATAAATCCATGAAGATGAAGAAAAACCAGTGCAAAAAGGCTGAAAATTCCAAAAACCAGAATATCTCTTCTCCTCCAAAGGATCATAACTCCTTGCCAGCAAGGGAACATAACTGGACGGAGAATGAGTTTGACAAACCAACAGAAGTAGACTTCAGAAGGTGTGTGATAACAAATTCCTCCAAGCTAAAAAAAGCAGGTTCTAACCCAATGCAAGGAAGCTAGGAACCTTGATAAAAGGTTACAGGAACTGCTAATTAGAAAAACCAGTTTAGAGAAGAACATAAATGGTCTGATGGAGCTGAAAAACACAGCATGAGAACTTTGTGAAGCATACACAAGTATCAATAACTGAACAGATTAAATGCACAAAAAGATATCAGAGGTTGAAGATCAACTTAATGAAATAAAGCATGAAGACAAGATAAGAGAAAAAAGAATGAAAAAGAACTAACAAAGTCTCCAAGAGATATGGGACTGTGTGAAAAGACCAAACCTACTTTTGATTGGTGTACCTGAAAGTGTTAGGGAGAATGGAACCAAGTTGGAAAACACACTTCAGTATATTATCCAGGAGAACTTCCCCAACCTAGTAAGACAGGCCAACATTCAAATTCAGGAAATATAGAAAATATCACAAAGATACTCCTTGAGAAGAGCAACTCCAAGACACATAATCGTCATATTCACAAAGGTTGAAATGAAGGAAGAAATGTTAAGGGCTGCCAGAGTGACAGGTTGGGTTACCCACAAAGGGAAGTCCATTCAGACTAACAGCAGATCTCTTGGCAGAAATCCTACAAGCCAGAAGACAGTGGGGCCGAATATTCAACATTCTTAAAGAAAGAATTTTCAACCCAGAATTTTATATCCAGCCAAACTAAGCTTCATAAGCAAAGGAGAAATAAAATCCGTTACAGACAACCAAAGGCTGAGGGATTTTGTCGCCACCAGGCCTGCCTTACAAGAGCTCCTGAAGGAAGCACTGAATATGGAAAAGAAAAACTCATACCAGCCACTGTAAAAACATACCAAAATGTAAAGACCATCGACACTATGAAGTAACTGCATTGCTAGCATCATAGTGACAGGATCAAATTCACACATAAAAATATTACCTCAAATGTAAATGAGCTAAATGCCCCAATTAAAAGACACAGACTGGCAAATTGGAGAGAGTCAAGACCCATTCATAAGTTGTACTCAGGAGACCCATCTCACTTGCAAAAACACACATAGACTCAAAATAAAGGGATGGAAGAATACTTACCAAGGAAATGGAAAGAACAAAACAAAACAGAATAAAACAAAAAACAGGAGCTGCAATCCCAGTCTCCGATAAAACAGACTTTAAATCCACAAAGATCAAAAAAGACAAAGAAGGACATTACATAATGGTAAAGGGATTGACGCAACAAGAAGGGCTAACAATCCTAAATATATATGCACCCAATATAGGAGCACCCAGATTCATAAAGCAAGTCCTTAGAGACTTACTAACAGACTTACACTCCCACACAATAATAGTGGTAGTGGGAGTTTTTAACATCCCATTGTCAATATTAGACAGATCAACAAGACAGAAAATTAACAGGATATTCAGAACTTGAACTCAGTTCTGGACCAATTGGATCTAATAGACATCTACAGAACTCTCCACCCCAAATCAACAGAGTATATATTCTTCTCAGCACCACATAGCACTTAGTCTAAAATTGGCCACATAATTGGAAGTAAAACACTCCTTAGCAACTGCAAAAGAATGAAAATAATAACAGTCTCTCAGACCACAGCACAACCAAATTAGAACTCAAGATTGAGAAACTCACTCAAAACTGAACAACTATGTGGGAACTGAACAACCTGCTCCTGAATGACTGCTGGGTAAATAAAGAAATTAAGGCATAAATAAGTAAGTTCTTTGGAACCAATAAGACCAAAGATACAATGTACCAGAATCTCTGGGACACAGCTAAAGCAGTGTTTAGAGGGAAATTTATAGCACCAAATGCACACAGGAGAAAGTGGGAAAGATCTAAAATTCACACCCTAACATCACAATTAAAAGAACTAGAGAAGCAAGAGCAAACAAATTCAAAAGCTAGCAGAAGGCAAGATCAGAGCAGAACTAAGATCAGAGCAGAAGTGAAGGAGATAGAGACTCGAAAAACCCTTCAAAAAAATCAGTGAATCCAGGAGCTGGTTTTTTGAAAAGATTAACAAAATAGATAGACTGCTAGCCAGACTAATAAAGAAGAAAAGAGAGAAGAATCAAATAGACATAATAAAAAATGACAAAGGGGATATCACCACTGATCCCACCAAAATATAAACTACCATCAGAGAATACTATAAACACCTCTATGCAAATAAACTAGAAAATCTAGAAGAAATAGATAAATTCCAGGACACATACACCCTCCCAAGACTAAACCAGGAAGAAGTCGAATCCCTGAATAGACCAATAACAAGTTCTGAAATTGAGGCAGTAATTAATAGTCTATTAACAAAAAAAGCCCATGACCAGATGGATTCACAGCCAAAGTCTACAAGAGGTACAAAGAGGAGCTGGTATCCTTCCTTCTGAAACTATTCCAAACAATACAAAAAGAGGGACTCCTCCCTAACTCATTTTATGAAGCCAACATCACCCTGATACCAAAACCTGGCAGAAACACAACGAAATTTCAGGTCAATATCCCTGATGAACATCGGTGCACAAATCCTCAATACAATACTGGCAAATAGAATCCAGAAGCACATCCAAAAGCTTTTCCACCACAATCAAGTTGGTATCATCCTGGGATGCAAGACTGGTTCAACATATGCAAATCACTAAACGTAATCCATCACAAAAAGAGGACCAACGACAAAAAACTACATGATTATCTCAATAGATCTAAACTGACATCCCTAAAACTAGATAATTTACTTAGAAAAAATTAATCCTGTTTGTAGGTCTAACAAGGTGGAGTTACTTCAAGATGACAATAAATGATAATGGCATTCATCAAGGTATAGCTCCTTCTGAATGGGGCTGATATTATGGTAAAAATAACTAGAAAATTCTTACCCACGTTAGAAATCCATTAACGTGCCTGATTCTTGACAGAGCATGAAGAATTATTGCTCTCAGTTCAATTTTTTCTTCTTCATCAGTTGGTCACAAGGGACTCCCTTGGAATCACATGTGCAGACTGAATGACACCCTGGCAGTGAGGCACAAGTACACCCACTGAGATTTCAACAATTTGCTTGTGTCTTCAAGACCAGGCCTTTGAGATGCCACTTCTAACTGTATGTCACCTTTAGTGGCTTTTAAAATAAATTTAGTAAGTTGCAACCAGAATTTGAAAGTTTAATAGAATAAAAGTAGAATAAAAATGTTCACACTGCATGACACACAGTAAAAATGTTTTGTTTTGCAAAACATCTTTTTAAATGTATGCATATGGCCAGGCACAGTGGCTCCCACCTGTTATACCATCATTTTGGAAGGCTGAGGCAGGCGGATCACTTGAGGTCAAGAGTTTGAGACCAGCCTAGCCAAAATGGTGAAACCCCATCTCTATTAAAACTACAAAAAAAAAAAAAAATTGGTGGGCATGATGGTGGGCGCCTGTAATCCCAGCTACTTGGAAGGCTGAGGTGGGAGAATTGCTTGAACCCGGGAGGCGGAGGTTGCAATGAGCCGAGATTGCACCATTGAACTCCAGCCTGGGCGACAAAGCAAGACTTCATCTTAAAATAAATAAATAAATAAATAAATAAATAAATAAATAAATAAGTGTGCATATGAATATGTGGGGGATGGTAAAGAGGGTAATATTTCTTATAGAGCATCTTAGTCAAAACAGTTTGAAAAGTGCTCTTATTAATGATGAAATTACGTTAAGCA
>NW_012101543.1:4229763-4232054 GCF_000951045.1 Mandrillus leucophaeus | reverse complement strand
GGGCATGATGGTGGGCGCCTGTAATCCCAGCTACTTGGAAGGCTGAGGTGGGAGAATTGCTTGAACCCGGGAGGCGGAGGTTGCAATGTGCCGAGATTGCACCATTGAACTCCAGCCTGGGCGACAAAGCAAGACTTCATCTTAAAATAATAAATAAATAAATAAATAAATAAATAAATAAATAAATAAGTGTGCATACGAATATGTGGGGGATGGTAAAGAGGGTAATATTTCTTATAGAGCATCTTAGTCAAAACAGTTTGAAAAGTGCTCTTATTAATGATGAAATTACGTTAAGCATGTCTAAATTCTTGATAAACACATACAAGATCTGGCAGTATCTAATTGATGACGGTCAGTTTGAGTCATATACTCCCCTGATACACTGTATTCAAGCATTCAATTAACACGCAAGCCCAGTAGCAAGCCAGAAACTCTTTCTCAAAAGAAGTACAGTCACTTGCCATAAAGACATTGGCTTTGCTTCAAAACTTCAATGGATACTGATTCTTCTATAGGGCTTGCTACAGTCTACATGACATCCGGATTACTCAGAGACTTCCAACATCATGGTACCTGCTGGGTCATAAAGACCTGGTTGTGGAGCCTGTTTGTATGGCCCGCTGATTAGTGGTGAGTCTTCTCTTGCTCTGGGCACCACTGAAAGCTGGCAGCTTTGTAGGCCACCTGGTACAAAGGTCAAAGCAGGACACCAAATGTGGTAGAAATTTCCTCCAACTCTAAAGTGCGTCACCGATAAAGTGTTCTCTTTCCAGCGTTTCTGTGTCCTTGTGTTTTAGCTGTGCCTTTTATAAATAGAATATAAATGGAAATTTAAAAATATGTTCTAATAATTACTGTCTTCTAAAAGGCAAATGTATATGAATATTATTCTTACCATCTTATTTTATATTTTCCATTCATTTCTTAAATCCCATTTTTATTTGTAGGTGAGTGTTGAATGAAATCTGTATTAGTCCACTCCAAATACTATTGGAATCTGGGTTCCAATAGTATTGAAATTGCAATAGTTCCAATAGTTATTGAAATAGTTCCAATAGTATTGAAATTGAAATTCCAATAGTATTGAAATAGTATTGAAATTGCCAAATTCAAATTGATCTAATGTTCTTCCCTGCTTAGTTGAGTACCCTAAAATTTTATTTTCATACATATTCCTGAGATAATTTCTAATATATATTAAAACAGATTTGCAAACTTAGTGTGAGTATTCTCCTCCAGGGCATAATTTGAATTTGGCTCCCAAGGCCATGTTGCTATACAAGTGTAATCCATTTTGAAAAAATGAAAACCAGCTTCCTTTTGAAAGTAATGATCTCAGGTAAGGGAAAGATAGCTGAAGCTAGAAAAGGAAATGGCTTGTCAGGCAAAGGAGAGGCAGCGGCAAAAGGGGTAGAGGAATAGCTATTTCCTTAAGTAGGGAAAACTCAGAAGATGGAAACTTTCAGATTTCTCTATTTAGTCTTCTGATTTTCTCACACATCTTCATTTCAATTCTCAGGGCTCCATTTGTTCCAGATCAATCCCCTGTTACATAAGAAATCGCTCAAGGTAAACTCCCAGACTTATTTTGAGCTCTTTTTCAGTCCTTTAGTTATGAGTCAGGAAACTCTTTCAAAATGATCGCAGAAATTCTCCTAGACATCATCTGTCTTCCACTTCTAGCACTATAGTGATTTAACTGCCTGGAGTAACATAGAAAAGCAAAAAAGTCTGGAACATATGTTAGGCATTCAGAATGGGCTAAATTCAGTGAATTTGTTTAGAATTCAATGAATGTGTTAAATAGCAGATTAGACACAAGTAAAAATGGAATTCATAAACAGGAAGGTAGAACTGAAGATTACACAGAATGTACCATAAAGAATCAAAGCGATGGAAAATACGAAAGAGACGTTAGCTTCTATTGGTGTATAGTAAATTCTTCTGGTACATATCTCATTGGAGTTCCAGAATAAGAGGTAAGAGAATGGTACGGAGGCAATATTCAAAAACACCATGGCTGAGAATATCCAATATTAAAAGATAACAGAATCAGGTTTAAGAAACCCAGTAAATCCCAAGGAGGATATACACATTTTTTGTTGTAACATAAAATTGCAGAATGCAATTTACAAAAACAAAATAACAAAAACAAACAGATCTTAAAAGCATCCAGAAAAAATGACAGATTACCTATAAAATAATGAGGAGGCCAGCATGGTGGCTCACGCCTGTAATCCCAGCACTTTGGAAAGCTGAGGCAGATGGGTCACCTGAGGCCAGGAGTT
>NW_012101543.1:4225957-4228793 GCF_000951045.1 Mandrillus leucophaeus | reverse complement strand
CCAGCTATTTTATGTCACCTAATCTAACATGCCATTGAATATAAGAGTTACTATTATGTTACAGCCTGCTAAAAAAAGAAAAACACTGCCCATTAAACTATGAGACTATGCTTTAATATTAATCTTGTGTGATGAAAGTTACCTGTGACTCATTAATTAGGCACAGCAGCCTCTCTGCTTGGAAATTTTTTTTCACTTATTCTGAGGGATTTGGGATTATTTCCACCTTCAATTGTTTTTACTGATGTGTGATATATAATATTTTTGCTTGTATCTAAGAAACAATATATAACAGCTTTCTTGACTTACAAGTATCTTCCTTAAATCATATCCCACTGATAAAACATTCAATGTCTCAACAAGATAAAATCCAAAATCCGTATGTACTCCATGACTTATTTTTGAAATATATAACAGAAGAAACAAATTGATAAATCTACCAGAATATTAGAAAATTTAATATATCTTCTTCAATACTTGATAAATCAGAACAGAAATTAATAAGGATTGATATAATGTAAAAAATACAATTATGAATTTATGTATAAATATTGAGAGGTGTATTAAATTAATCAAACCTCAAAACTGCAAAATATGTTTTTTTCAAGGATACACAGAACATCTGCAAAAATTGACACAGTGCTATATAATAAAGTAAGCAAAAAAATTCAAAGATTCAGTATGTTAGAAAACATACTCTGTTTTTAAAAATGCACATAATCTTTGGGAGGCCGAGACGGGCGGATCATGAGGTCAGGAGATCCAGACCATCCTGGTTAACACGTGAAACCCCGTCTCTACTAAAAATACAAAAAATTAGGCGGGCGTGGTGGGCGCCTGTAGTCCCAGCTACTCAGGAGACTGAGGCAGGAGAATGGCGTGAACCCAGGAGGCAGAGCTTGCAGTGAGCTGAGATCTGGCCACTGCACTCCAACCTGGGGGACAGAGCAAGACTCCGTCTCAAAAAAAAATGCACATAATTCAGTAACAGAAAAGATGGCTTTAGAAAGTTAGTGAGTTGAAAAATTTAAAATACACTCCTTCATAATTCATAGGTCAAAAAAATTAAAATGAAAACTAGAAAATATCAAGTATGAAAGAATAAAAATATAACCTATCTATGCCTGAGAATTATAGTATTATTATTACAGCATTTATATTAGATGAGAAGATATTTTTAAGCATTTATATTAGATGAGAAGAAATCTGATAATTCATAAATTATCTAACTTAAAAGGTTTACAAAATGAACCATACCGCCATAAAAATCAGAAGTATAGCATTAAATATAAGAGCTGGAGTTAAAGAAACAGAAAAAAATATATACGTAGAATCAACAAAGCCAAAAAATAGTTATTTGAAGAGATTATTGCATTGGCAAAGTTTAGAAAGACTGATCAATTTTTAAAAGATAAGGCAAGGTAAGGTACAAAAATATTAGTAATGAAAGAAAGATTTAACAATATATGAACCAGATATTAAAGGGATTAGAAAGAATATTATGGACAAGTTCATGGCAATAAATTTGAAAACTTGAATAAGATGAAATAACCTTAGAAAAATATCACCTACCATAACTAATTGAATAAGAAAAATAAAACATTAACATACAAATAACGATAAAAATTCTTCCTATAAATAAAATAATGCGCTCAGATTATTTTACAGGTGAGTTCCATCAAACACTCAAAAAATAATATATTTTGAAACAATGCCTTACAAAGAAGAGAAAGAGAGACATCCCCAACTTAATTGACGAGGGCAGTGTAACGTTGGCATGAAAATCAAGTCAGGAATAATAGACAATTAAAGACCACCTTCACTCCTGAGCATAAATGCAAAAGTCCTAAATAGATAGCAAACCAACTTTACTCATTGTTAAACTTTCTCATTAAAATCAGGAATAAGTCACCAATGCACCCTATAATCATTTCTACTTTATTATATGGGAGGCCTTATCTAATATAACAAAACAACAAAAATAAAGTCTAAGAATTGGGAATGAAGAAAGAAAACTTTTATTATTTGAAGATTAGATAATTATCTCTATAAACAACCTCAATTTTCTACAGACAGATTATTAGAATAATTAAGAGTAGAATAAGATTGCCAGACGTAAGGATAATATACTAAAGCCAGTCGAATTTCTGTATCTCCATAAATAATAGTTAACAAAATTTAATTTAATCAAGTATACTCTTTACAATAGGAACCAAAAATATATGGTAGTCAAAAATAAATATAAACAGAAATTTTATAAAACAAGAAATTAAGATCTGTATAAATTGAAATGTATACCATGTTTATGAATAGAAAAAAAAAACAAAAAAAAGTCAATATCCCCAAAGGGGTTAATATGTTCCATAAAATTCTGATCAAATTTCCAAAAGAGTTTTTCTTGGAATTTGACAAGCTATTTCCAAAGCATATGCACAAGAACGAAGAATCTAGAATAGCTAAAATATTCATAAGGAAGAAGATGAAGGAGGAGGAAGAAGAAAGTGTTTTATTTTCTCATAATGAAGAAAATTTAATAAAGAAAAGTTAATACTGGTATAGAAAAATAAACCAGTGGAACCAAGTAAAAGGCTGGCCCAGAAATAGATGTATGTGTGTATGGCTATTTGACATATATGACAGAAATAGAATTCTTGGTCAGTTAGGAAAGAATAAACTATTCAAAAATAGTCTAGGGCAATTTTCTGTCTATAAAAGATAAATAAAACTTGAACCTTGCTGAACCTTGCTTCTCTCTCTCCCCCTCTCTCTCACATGCACACACACAGACAAAAACAAATCCTTTCTATATACATTAAGACTTACTTGTGAAAAATTT
>NW_012101543.1:4223878-4224552 GCF_000951045.1 Mandrillus leucophaeus | reverse complement strand
CTCCAGTCTGAGCGACAGAGCGAGACTCTGTCTCAAAAAAAGAAAAAGAAAGAAAAGAAAAGAAAAAAGAATTTGAGCTTGTTTTTATCTGTATGATGTGAAAAGTAGTCAACCTCCCTGTAGTCCTTGGGTTTAACACTGTCTCAGAGTGGTAGCCCTACTGTGATCTCTGGTCTTCCCACTGTTAGCAATTGATCTGACACAATCCCTGAGAATAATATAGTATTATTATATACTACTATATTTTTTCACTACTGCATGTCAAAGACTGAAGTTCTAGAACATTATGGAACACTCACTGTCACCTCATCTTAGACTTAACCAACCCAAATTCCTCACATTTCCTAAAGTTATTTATTTATTTTTTTAAGAGACTAGCTGGCATGCAGAGGCATGATCACAGCTCACTGCAGCCCACAGCTCTTGGACTCAAGCAATCTTCCCACCTCAGCCTCTTGAGTAGAACTTCCTCAAGTGTTATTATTTGAAACCTACTCTTAAATATTACCCTCTGCGTCATTCAAGGTTCTAACTAACGTGATATATTTTTTTTACTAAAATATGCTGATGTTTATTAGCCATAGCAAGATACCATCCAAAAATATCATAACTACATATTTATAAAAGATGCTATACAAATTATATTTCAGAGACCCAGAAGAGATTTTACAAAT
>NW_012101543.1:4215608-4218633 GCF_000951045.1 Mandrillus leucophaeus | reverse complement strand
AAGAAATCTGATAATTCATAAATTATCTAACTTAAAAGGTTTACAAAATGAACCATACCGCCATAAAAATCAGAAGTATAGCATTAAATATAAGAGCTGGAGTTAAAGAAACAGAAAAAAATATATACGTAGAATCAACAAAGTCAAAAAATAGTTATTTGAAGAGATTATTGCATTGGCAAAGTTTAGAAAGACTGATCAATTTTTAAAAGATAAGGCAAGATAAGGTACAAAAATATTAGTAATGAAAGAAAGATGTAACAATATATGAACCAGATATTAAAGGGATTAGAAAGAATATTATGGACAAGTTCATGGCAATAAATTTGAAAACTTGAATAAGATGAAATAACCTTAGAAAAATATCACCTACCATAACTAATTGAATAAGAAAAATAAAACATTAACATACAAATAACGATAAAAATTCTTCCTATAAATAAAATAATGCGCTCAGATTATTTTACAGGTGAGTTCCATCAAACACTCAAAAAATAATATATTTTGAAACAATGCCTTACAAAGAAGAGAAAGAGAGACATCCCCAACTTAATTGACGAGGGCAGTGTAACGTTGGCATGAAAATCAAGTCAGGAATAATAGACAATTAAAGACCACCTTCACTCCTGAGCATAAATGCAAAAGTCCTAAATAGATAGCAAACCAACTTTACTCATTGTTAAACTTTCTCATTAAAATCAGGAATAAGTCACCAATGCACCCTATAATCATTTCTACTTTATTATATGGGAGGCCTTATCTAATATAACAAAACAACAAAAATAAAGTCTAAGAATTGGGAATGAAGAAAGAAAACTTTTATTATTTGAAGATTAGATAATTATCTCTATAAACAACCTCAATTTTCTACAGACAGATTATTAGAATAATTAAGAGTAGAATAAGATTGCCAGACGTAAGGATAATATACTAAAGCCAGTCGAATTTCTGTATCTCCATAAATAATAGTTAACAAAATTTAATTTAATCAAGTATACTCTTTACAATAGGAACCAAAAATATATGGTAGTCAAAAATAAATATAAACAGAAATTTTATAAAACAAGAAATTAAGATCTGTATAAATTGAAATGTATACCATGTTTATGAATAGAAAAAAAAAACAAAAAAAAGTCAATATCCCCAAAGGGGTTAATATGTTCCATAAAATTCTGATCAAATTTCCAAAAGAGTTTTTCTTGGAATTTGACAAGCTATTTCCAAAGCATATGCACAAGAACGAAGAATCTAGAATAGCTAAAATATTCATAAGGAAGAAGATGAAGGAGGAGGAAGAAGAAAGTGTTTTATTTTCTCATAATGAAGAAAATTTAATAAAGAAAAGTTAATACTGGTATAGAAAAATAAACCAGTGGAACCAAGTAAAAGGCTGGCCCAGAAATAGATGTATGTGTGTATGGCTATTTGACATATATGACAGAAATAGAATTCTTGGTCAGTTAGGAAAGAATAAACTATTCAAAAATAGTCTAGGGCAATTTTCTGTCTATAAAAGATAAATAAAACTTGAACCTTGCTGAACCTTGCTTCTCTCTCTCCCCCTCTCTCTCACATGCACACACACAGACAAAAACAAATCCTTTCTATATACATTAAGACTTACTTGTGAAAAATTTTAAAAGTTTAATGGCAGCACAGGAGAACACAGAGTGGGAAAATTTTCTTAAATAAGGCATGTAAAACTCAAGCCATAAAGAAAAGGATTCATATATTCAAACACAATAAAATGAAAAACTTCCAATCATTGAAAGACAACATAAAAGAGTAAAGATAAACCGCACATGAGGTCAGGAAAAGATATTTTAAAAATACATGACTAAGAAAATCTCATCTCCAGAATATATAAATAATTCCCACAAAGCAATATGTAAAAGCAAACAATTCATTATTAAAATGGGAAAATATAAGAGGCATTTCATAAAAGAAGAAATAGAAGTAGGCAATATCCATATGAAGAGATGTTTAATATTATTAACAGTTAAGAAATACAAATAAAAACAAAGTTCTCATTTCATATCCATGATATGGAGAAAAGTTTAGATGATTAATAACAAATATTGGAAAGTATATAATAGAACAAGGACATATAGAGTACTTGTGAGAATGTAAATTGCTACAACTTGTCTGGAAAACAATTAGGCACTGCTACAATAAAGTTAAGGTTATGACTGCACTACAACTCACCAATTGTATTTCCAGGAACATATCATAGAGAACTATCTCTACATGTATATCCGGAGACACATACAAAAATGTCAATAGAGGCATGGTTTGAAGTAGACAAAAACTGGAAATAATAAAGAAATCTTAAATTCATATAGTTGTATATAGTATTGGTTTGAGAATGAACTAGAGTATCAACATGGATTAAACTCAAAAAATAGTATTTAGGAAAATGTCACTGAAGTGTACATAAAAGTATAATTTATTATCAGCATATAAAAGTAAAAAGGAGATAAAACCAAATAGTATATATTTTCAGGATGCACATATGTGATAACACCACAAAGAAAATCAAGGGAATGATGAATACAAGTTTTAAAATACTGACTCCCAAAAAGTGAAGACAGGAATGGTAATACACTTAAGTTGCAGCTCATTTTCTAATTTTTAAGCCAGGTGGAAAGCATATGCCAATTTGTCTTATTGTTCTTTCTTAAATTGTACATATATGCCAAGCCTCCTCTTATAAACATTTCATAATAAAACAGTTAAGTGCCCTAATTTTAAGTTTGTATCTTGAGTAAAGAAAAAAGAATTTGCCGGGCACGGTGGCTCAAGCCTGTAATCCCAGCACTTTGGGAGGCTGAGACGGGTGGATCACGAGGTCAGGAGATCGAGACCATCCTGGCTAATATGGTGAAACCCCATCTCTACTAAAAAAATACAAAAAACTAGCCGGGCGAGGCGGCGGGCGCCTGTAGTCCCAGCTACTCGGGAGGCTGAGGCAGGACAATGGCGTAAACCCGGGAGGCGGAGCTTGCAGTGAGCTGAGATCCGGCCA
>NW_012101543.1:4209412-4210176 GCF_000951045.1 Mandrillus leucophaeus | reverse complement strand
AAATAACTAAATAACTATAAATAAACATCTACCAAAGTGAAAGACTATTAAACATGGTTTACAAATTTAATAGATCTTATAGATTTCTACCCTAATGGATTTGCTGTGACAACCTAAGTAGCTTGTAATCCACAGTCATTGAAGCAGCAATAGCTCTTTGCAGTTATATTTTGAAAACAGGCATATTCACTATGGCTAGGAAAAAAACTGTTATTTAAAAGAGTGAAAGGAAAACCTAGGAGTAATTCATGTAAGTTAGACAAAGAATGGAACATTTTAATGTTAGTTAAAAACAGATACAGTTTCAGTTAGCAAGTGAATAAAAGGTCTTTTTTCTTCCTTTCTTATTCTTGATCACAGGAAAACTGACCTGACCAGGAGATGGAATCACTGACACCTGATGTCTCTCTTAGCAAGAGCAAGCAATGTCAGAGGAACATTTCTAATTCCGATATCCCTTGTCGTGTGGTAGCTACTGGACACTGCCCGTCTCAGACAATTCCTGATTATTGCCCTATAGCACTGGTTCCAAACGACTGTTCCTTCCCTAGGGTCAGATGCAGATACAATTAGCTGGAATCAATTCAAAAGAAACAGCTTTTGAAATGGGTCAAAAGAAACAATCACTGCCAATGAGTGAAATCTGGTTGAAAGACTAAAACAGGCCGGGGGCGGTGGCTCAAGCCTGTAATCCCAGCACTTTGGGAGGCCGAGATGGGCGGATCACGAGGTCAGGAGATCGAGACCATCCTGGCTAACACGGT
>NW_012101543.1:4173579-4208737 GCF_000951045.1 Mandrillus leucophaeus | reverse complement strand
GGGCGTGGTGGCGCATGCCTGTAATCCCAGCTACTCAGGAGGCTGAGACAGGAGAATCGCTTGAACCCGGAAGGCAGAGGTTGCGGTGAGCCGAGATCACACTGCTGCACTCCAGCCTGGGCAACAAGAGGGAAACTCTGTCTCAAAGAAAAAAAAAATTGAGTAAATTTTATTTAGCCATGAACACTATATAGTTAAGTCCTCAGTCCTCAGTTCTAATAGTAATAAATATGAAGAATTATTAATATTTAACTAAGCATTTCTTATCCCTGAATGGAATGTGCTGCTTCGAGTTCCTGAGGCATTTTACTCTTTATCCTCTATCCGGAATACAACTTTCCCTCCTTTTTCATCCTTCACCTTCACCTTGCTACATGGCAGGAATCTGCTAAATGTGCTATATGCCTTATCCCGTTTAATCTCACAGCAACACTCCGAGGTAAATTCACCCTCCACTTGCTATTTGAGGAAACGAAAGCTTAGAGGGCTCAGCTTCACACATAGCTATAATAATAAACCGTGGCATTGCTCCTCAAAGCTGCCTCTATCTGATTTGCTTGGATTAAAGCCATAGCCGTGGAAATTGAGAGCAAGCAGCTCAGACTTCAAAGATATTTCTCTGTTTCAGTTGACAGGATTCAGTGATGTTTGAATCTGGGGTTGAGGGGTAGGGAGTAATCAAGGATAACTGGAGGCTTCTGATATGGTTTTACACCGATAACCCTAATAAGAGAGCAAATAAGAGCTCTTGAAGCTAACTTGATGAGAAAGATAGAGAGGCCAGTTTGTCCAGACTGATATCTAGTTCCTCGTGGGGTCCACTTAAACAAGATCGTACTGTGATTCACCAAGAAAATATAATGGAGACATGCGGGAGGAGTTCAGGGTGTAGAGGAAAAAAATCAGAGGAAAAAAAAACCCTATTGGACCTACAAATAGTGCAACTACATAATGCATATATAATATGTGCATATATCTACATAAAAACAGAAAATTTAGTCATATTAAAGAAATGTGCCTAGTTTTCTAGTCAAAATACAAAAAAGTTAACATTATAACACATCCAAAACTTGATTTATTTAGCTTACTTAATGAGTTGCTGTCAAGTTTTGTAAAAATCCAATATAGCCCAAACACACAAAACTTGATTTAGAAAGCAAGTGTTATATTGATTTAAGGCTGGAGTACAATATCATGTGATTGATTATAAAAGGTTTGTTCCATAATTCGGGTTGGTTTTACATTGTGAAGTCACTAACAACTCTCACTTGATCCAGAAATTTCGAGAGTGCTGTACCGATTTAAGATGATAAAGATAAATCAAAGAGGATGTAAAGAGTTCCAATCAGTTTTTGTTTCTCAGCCTGACGTACCTGTCTTCTTGAATTTGCTCACTGGTATTTATTTTTTAGGGTGGCATATTTGTTATCTTTAGTGGGGACAAATTCTGCAAGAGTTTCTATGAGGTTTTAGATAAAGGAAATATCTTATTGTTCTTTATCTCACACACTCAAAGAGAGATAGTAAGAAAGAAAAAAGGAAAATATAAAAGAAAAAAGAAAATATGACCAAATTTAAGCTCTGGATAAACTTTCAAAAACTACAAGGCATTAAATATGGTTATTAAATTAAATAATAATGTTAAAACTTCTTGCTTATGTCACTATGCCATGTGTGCTAATCTCTTTTAAGTCCCCAGCTAGATATCAATTTTTTTTAAAGGAGTTTAAAAAAAAAGGATGGAAAATTCTTAACTGGGCTAGGTAATAATCTGCTTGCAAATTGTTCATTTATGTGACCAAAGGGAAAGCAGACCTCACATTAAGTATTGTATGCTAATATGCTTCCTCTAGCTTATCCCACAGACTTTCACTCCAATTGCTCATATTTCTCCACGGAAATGTCACAGAATATCTGTGCAAGCTAGTTTTTATGGATTTCTATGAAAAGCTTCAGAAACATGGCCAGGAAATAGTCTCCCTCTCAGGCTCACTCACTACATTCCTTTCAGAACTCTGGCTGTGTCTTAGTCTGTTGTGTGCTGCTATAACAAAAATACCTGAGACTGGATAACTTATAAAGAACAGAAACTTACTTCTTACCGTTCTGTGGGTTGGGAAGTCCAATCAAGGCACCATAGATTCAGTTGTCTGATATCTGTTTCCAAGATGGTGCCTTGATGCTGTGTCTTCAGGAGGGGCGTAACACCACGGCTTCACATGGTAGAAGAGATGAAAGGGCAAAGAGGGTCCAAACTTTCTCTGTCAAACCCTTTTATAAGGCCATTAATCCATTCATGAGAGCACACCCTCATGACATTATCTCTCAAAAGGATCTACTTCCTAACACTGTTGCATTGGGAATTAAGTTCCCAACACAGGAATTTTGGAGAACACAGTCAGACCACAGCAGGCAGTACAAAAAACTCTCATCATGGGCTTTTGAATATCCAACTGCTGCCTAAACTATAGCAACTGGTTGACTAGAACAAAAGATATCAGGTGGTTTTGACCCTGAAATATCTAAGTAATCTAAAAATGCTTAGCTTTCTGTTGTATACAGAGTGACTTGAGTTTAAAATAAATCTCTGCCCTCTAATGGTAATAGTATTCACATAAAACATATTTAAAATAACAATTGAAATCCATAATCTGTCCATAAAACACATGGTCAGATTCTTATATCTACACAAATTCTGAAGTTCATTAGCACAGTGAGTTTGTTTCTTAGAGTACAAGTGACATTATTCATTTTTAATTTTTAATTTTTGTGGGAGCATACTAGGTATATATATTTAGGGGGTACGAGAGGTTTTGCTACAGGCATGCAATGTGTAATAATCACATCATGGAGAATGGGGTATCCATCCTCTCAAGAATTTATCTTTTGTATTATAAACAATCCAATTATACTCTTTTAGTCATTTTGAAAAGTACAATTAAGTTATTATTGACTGTAATCAAACTGTTGTGCTCTCAATAGTAGGTCTTATTCATTCTTTTTTTTTTTTTTTTGACATTAGAGTGTTTGAAGATAACATTTAGCACATGAGGAAAGCAAGCCAATGAAAGGCAATAGCTTACCCTTAATCCAGTAGCTTGTAAGGTGATAAAAGCTGGAACTTTACATCAGGTTCACGGCCTCCCAGTTCAATAATCTTTCTCACAGCATGGTTTCATCAGGAATGCTGAATGCATGAGAGGATAAGACTATGACCACGTGCATTGTGCATTGAGGACAACAGTGGAGGTCGCCTGGGCCCCCCAGTTGTTATTTGTCTAGGAAAACTGCTTCCAACAGAATCAAAATTTGAAAAAAAATACATATATATGCCTATATATATATATCTCTCTATATATATCTCACGTAAACTTCTGATATAATAATCTTGGAAAGAAAAGACACCCCACAATAGTGCTGGTTTAGAGGAAGAGAATTAACAAAGGCCAGAAATATTACATATTAAGTAAAGAATTTTCAGTGACTAGGCCGGGCGTGGTAGCTCACGCCTGTAATCCCAGCACTTTGGAAGGCAGAGGCGGGCAGATCTCGAGGTCAGGAGATCGACACCATCCTGGCTAACACGGTGAAACCCCATCTCTACTAAAAACACAAAAAACTAGCCGGGCGAGGTGGCGGGCGCCTGTAGTCCCAGCTAATCAGGAGGCTGAGGCAGGAGAATCGCGAGAACCCGGGAGGCGGAGCTTGCAGTGAGCGAGACTCCGTCTCAAAAAAAAAAAAAAAAAAAGAGGTTTAGCTAAATTTATTGCTGGCCTCTCTTCTGTTCATATAAGCATAAATTCCTCGTCAGTTCATTTACTCAAACTTAACCCTGGAATAAGAAATAATTTCATATGGTGGAATTCTTACAGGATTAGAAGGCAACGCTAGACTCTGCTGCCTAATTAGGTAAAGTAATTAACGTCTCTGGTCCTTAGTTTTCTCATATTAGTAATAATGAGATTAATACTAGCCATCAGTTTCCTCTCAGGGTTCTTGTAAGGATTCTTGTAAGGATTAAATAAATAATGCCATGCAGAAATATATTCAATATATTATTTCGACTATTTCGTCAAAAGATCTACAACTCCCATTGCTACCACCGCTACCATCGTGGGAGTCACTCCAGAAAGCTGCTGTTCTCCCATCTCATACACATTTGTTTCAGGCACAGAGGTTCTTAACAAAAGTCATTTCAATGATAATGGCAACACTTGCATGAATCTCCAGTATAAAGTGTGAAAAAGGAAATAAGTACGTTCCTTTGAAATGGCATTATATGTAGAACAAGAGTTTTTGTTTGCCTTTGAGAGTTTCTAAAAGAAAACTTGTAACACATTGTTGAATTATTGCCTTTTGGTGAATTTTATTTCTAGAAATACTAGATTTGTGAATGATGACAATGGGGTCTGAATCTTTAAGTTCCAATCTCTGGTAATCATTTGAACATAAATTCTCTCTTAGAGAAAATGCATTTTGCCTGTTTTTACAAAGGCCATGAAGTTTTTTTAGGAGCTGAAGAGTTTTGAGAGTTTTTGAGCACAGAAATTCGTTTTTAAATTATGCTAAAATATTTGAAATTATATTTTTATTGGAGAGATGTTTCCTCTTATACTGTAAATATAATACCTCTGATAAAAGTATATTGTCAAAGATGTTAACTATTGAGCTCATCATAATTGTGTGGTTTAAGGAAACAAAAAAGTGGTTTATTTTATATTAAATTCTTCAATGGAGTGTTTAAGTGTGTGCCTTAATAGCTTCTCTCTGTTTCTATGCAGTAAGCCATTTACTTTTCTCAGAAAGTTACAAATATAAGGGATATAGCTAAAAAAAAAAAAAAATCAAGCTTTTTATTTTGCTTGAAACTGAGTGTTTTCTTGGCTTGTTTTAACATATAGTTTGAAGTTTTAAGATTGACCAAGTAAATAGTTCAGAATCTTATTATCAAGAAATTCTATAGGAGCTTCCACTCACTATATTTTTAAACACAAATGCAATACATTTCAAAGTTGACTAATATTTTGTAAGCCTATTTTGGGAAAAAGACTCTCGTAGCTAGTCATCATAATTATCCACAAGAGAATTTTTTTGGATGACCACCAGAATGTCCTGCGCAGGACATTCTGTGAAGGATTGCTCATTTAAAACAAAATTGTACAAGAGTGAGTTTGCTCAAGAAGCTTCTAACCGTGTTGATAGTCAGTATATATGAGGTTAAAGTTAACCAACAATTCAAGTGCGACAGTAGTTTTAGTGAAAATACCAGACTTTGCATCACAGGGGCTCCAAGTCTGCTAGTTTTAAGAGCTTGGGTAAATTGCTTAATCTTACTTGATCTCTAATTTCCCAACTGTATAACGGGGACATTGATTATTCACAAGTCTTTTTTTAGATTTAAAAATGTGCTTTTGGATGTGCAAGTGTTTTTAAAATTATAATATTTGCATAAATGTTAAGTTTTACTTAAATATAACATATGTTAGTACCACCGTTTGTACAATAAATGATACGGCCATTCAGAGTAGAAAGCAAGCAGCTTGTACTGGCACCATATTTTTTCAATGAAGTATATTTAAGGTTCATTTAAACTTGAAATTAAATTAGGCAAATTATAGAAAAGCACTGCTTTGTTTATATTTATGAACAAAGGCCCTTTCTCACCAAGTTAATGGTGTAGCTTTTTTTATTCTTTCCTACTTTTTGCACTAACTGAAACCACATCTAGACTTGAAAACATAGTTCAAAATTCAGCATCATTTAAAATTTATTTTCCTTTCTAGCAATATCTTGGCTAATTTCAGCAGGAAATGTGGTGCAAGCACATGATCAATAGAGAGATGAATAGAATGTGATCAGCAGCTAATTGGATATGAGCCCAAGTGAGCCATCAGATATTAGTACTTTGAGTCATAATCTTCAGTACATGGACTGTATCTGAATGGGTCATTTAGTTTCCTGCAACATCCAGGCAGCTCGATTCCCTTACAAAAAAAAAAAAAAATTCTATTTAAGTTCCTCCCTGTTTTTTAAGTTCTTGATTGAAATGCTAAATCAGAGATGAAATGGTTAAACTGACAGACACAAAAGGGATTTTCCATTTTTCATTTCTCCATGCAATCCACTTGCAGTCTCTTTAAACTTTTGTTTATTGCTTATATGTTTTTATTTTCTGGTAAACAAATTTTACTGTGCAATTGTTATCTCTTCTCAAATAATAATGCTATTTTATTATTTCACTACTGCTTTTCAGATTGATTTTTTCTTGCATGTTGCTAAAAGCAAGTCTATTTTCCTTCTCTTTTATAAGCACACTCTTTCATGGCAAAAAAAGATGAAGAAAGAAAAGAAAAAATAAATAGTAGCTTTCACAAATCTCTCAATTTTCAGAATAAGAATGTTATAGAATAGTTTAATATTCAATTTGAGATATCTGAAACGGAGGTCCAGTCATGCCCTTACCTACTAAAAGGCAAAAGAATAAAGAAGGCAGAAATTTAATCAACATATCTTAGATTTGCAGAGGCTCTCTGAAATGTAGTAGCTGTGGCCAGTAACATGTGACCAGACTACTTCAACATTGACAGACCTGGATTGGAATCTTGATAACACTGTGCACTATCTATATATTCTTGAACAATTACTTAATCCCTCTAAACCTCATTTTCCTTATACAGAAAATAGAGACATTCACATAAACACCTTGTGAAGACTAAAATGAGATAATACGTATAAAGACTATGGGAGTGTACCTAGAATATACTATGTACTCAACAGTTACAAGTTCTCTGACTCCTTTTTTGAAACAATCTTTGTTCTTATAGATATTAAGATTGAGGGATTTGCATACTAAAGCATAATCTATTTCATCCCAGCTAATACAGGAATTGGTACCTAGAAGTGAGATGTTAAGTAACAAATAACCTATAATATGTGGCATCAGACTAGGGGGCGAGTCTGATGATGACAGTGAGGAAATTGATATTTCAAGGTGAAAGGATAGCAATTATGCTATGCACAGTTAAAATATATATGTCTTGCCCTGTTCAGGCTGCTATAATAAACTACCATAGACTAAGTGGCTTACATAACAAATATTTATTTTTCACAATTTTGGAGGCTGAAAGTCCAAGATCACAGTGTGAGTGTGGTTGGGTTCTTACTGAGGGCCTGTTCCCCAGTTTGCAGATGGCCATTTTTACCCTGCATTGTCACTTGGCAGAAAGAGGCTCTTCATCCCCTTGCAAGGGCCTTAAGCCCATCATGAGGGTTTCATTCTCATAGCCTCATCTAAATCTAATTACTTCCCAAAGTCCCCGTCTCCAAATACCATAACACTGGGGCCTGGATTTCAATATGTGAATTCTGGAAGGACACAAACATTCAGTATACAGTAGCTAGAATGTAGACTAAGTATCTAATGAACTTTTAGCTCTAAAAATTGGAGAACAGAAATTACTGCCATTGTTGATTGCTTTCCTCTTCATATGGCAAGGTGTAAGAAGGACATGATCTCAGAAAAGAGCAGTTTGATCTGCAAAACGGAATAAAAGGAAATAGAGATAGGACACAATTTTAGAGTGTCATATAGATGTAGGAGAACCTTTTCTCAAGTATGAACAGTAAAACATAACATTTTTAAATGCTATAAGGCTAAAGGCTGGTAAAAACTTGGCTTTGTGGTAATAATTAAAACAAGGATATACTTGGTTCACCCATTGTTAAAACCTCTGAACAGATTAAGGTGGCATGCAATAAATTCTTAAAATTGGATTTAATGACTCAGTGAATAGAGACTAAAATCTCACCAAATTCTCATTTCCAAGGTGCTCATAATCACTCAAGAGAGAGAAGCATGAAGAAGCAAGATAAAAACATATATAGTTAAATACTTCTTAGATTTCTTTTATATATATACTTAAATATTTATTGAATATGTATATCTAGAAATATATATTTCTATGTATATATTTCTCTCTATATATATATAGAGAGAGAGAGAATGTCTGGAAAAAATGTGGCTGTGAGTACCTGAGCTAATCGGAATTTAATAGATAAGAAACCATCATTTTAGGAGAGCTTATAGCTGTAGATACTACAGGTCTGAACTAAGAAAAGGTATTTTTCTGAACAGAAAATGCTTCGTGGGCCATTACATTTCTACAAGCAGGAAGTAGGCTGAGATTGCTTCTAGCCCCAAAAGGACATCTATCCAGTGCTTGCTTCACAGATGGGGTCAAGTAGGATAACAAGAAAAAGGCAGACATATATAGAAGGAGGGAAAAAAGACCGCCAGATAATAATGGACCAGGAAGCTCCTCCCTGGAAACGGAACTGGACATAATCTAGGGTGCCGTAATAATTCATCTCTGGCACCTAGAGGGAATTCATATGCATATCCATGTATAAAAATTTTCCAACAGGCTTATTTCTGATTCTGTCATCATAACAGGTACAAGCAGCAGAAATGACCACAGTTTGCATATGAACCCGCTGCATTACATTCAGAGGGCACTTGTGGAATCTTATAAAAGTGCTAATTCTGATTCCTCTTCAGACAGATGATACTCACTCACCACTATTCACACACATATTGGAACAAGATGGTGAGCAGAATGATGCTGAAAGGCAATTCATACACACAATATCATCCAGCCTATTGTAAGCCATATAGTGGAGGTTTAATAAATGGATCTTTGCCACATTGGTTACCTATTCTTCATAAATGAACGTATGAAGCAGTCTCTATTTAAACTTTTTATAACTTAAATTCTACTTATTGAAAACATCACTGGGTATTCTGTAACATTTTCTGCTGATTTTCTTAAAGTTTCAGCTTCAATCATGTGGCCTCCCTACCCCAAATCTTTCCATGTCTCCCCGTTACCTTTCAAATGATGGACAAAGTTCTCGCTCTGGCATTCTGAGCCCTTCACCATGAGACCCTTTCTAATCTTGCTAGCTTTACTTCTTGCCACTAGCATAATTGCACATAACTGCCACAAAAATGTAGGTGAGTAGAATGGGTAGTGTCTCTGTCCCAGAATAGAGAGCAATTTCTTTTTATTTTTTTAAATTTTGAGACGGAGTCTTGCTCTGTCCCCCAGGCTGGAGTGCAGTGGCGCGATCTCAGCTCACTGCAAGCTCTGACTCCCGGGTTCACACCATTCTCTTGCCTCAGCCTCCCGAGTAGCTGGGACTACAGGTGCCCACCACCACACCCGGCTAAGTTTTTGTATTTTTAGTAGAGACGGGGTTTCACTGTGTTAGCCAGGATGGTCTCAGTCTCCTGACCTTGTGATCCGCCCGCCTCGGCCTCCCAAAGTGCTGGGATTACAGGCGTGAGCCACTGCGCCCGGCCATAGAGAGCAATTTCATATACCTAGAGTTAAAATCACAGGTTTTTATCCCTCCAAATTTTATTTGGGTTCTTAGAAATTATGACACCAACTGATTCATACTGTCACAACAACTTGACTCTTCTACGTTCTCTTTTCTACCTAATCAGCCCTGGTTTTAAATCACGTTCTTGATGGTACTCACCCAGAGCTTTCAGACTCAGCTGGGCTCTTGGACTTTTGCCTTTGGAGACTTGCCCTGCGCCTGCACTGACACCATGGTAACCATCCATTTCTTGCCACAGGTCTTTGCTCTGAGATTTCCTTTTGGCAACTGTGCTGTTCCTCTGGCTTTGGTCATTCCTGACATCAGTCTTTATGTGACTTTGTCCCAGCTGCCAATCAGTCATCCTTTATTCCTTTCTTGGCTTCTGCTGCTTTTGACCCAAGTTCATATCTTCAGGTAGGTGTTGGAAAAACCCTCTTGTAGGAGTTGGCAGGCAGTCCTCACATTACGCTATGTGCTGTAGCCAAACTAGCCTAGTCATATTGTCTCAGAAATTCCCTTCTATCCACTGGTGTTTTGAAGGAAAAGAAGATACTATCTGTCCTCCTGGATCTACCCTAAATGTCATTTCTTCTGTGATGCTTTCTTTATCTGACTTCTCTAGATGAAATTAATCCATTCTCTCTCTGCACTCCTGTAGCACTTTTTGTTTCTTCAATTTGCATTAATCTCACTGTTTCACAATTTTAAAACAAGCAAATGCTTCATTTGTCTTCATGGCCCTGACCAAATGCCACTGTCCGTATCTCTCTTTGACTTTCTCTCCCCTTTCAGCAGAAGAAAACAATTCATTCCCCTGTTTTCTTGACATTCACAACAGATCAAAGTTCCTCAATGGCAGGGATGTATTTTATTCTTCTTTGTATTCTCTATGCTGAGCTTAGTGCCTGGAACACACTGAGTTGTCAATGGATTTCTGTGAAACCTCACTGTTGACATGGATTTACCTACATTATATTGTTTAATCCTCATAATGACAAATAAGAAAAGAAGAACAGCTATTATCTCCTGAGAAGAGGAAACTAAGACTCAGAGTGGTTAATTAATTTAGTCTAATCTCCCATAGGTATAGCTAGAAGTAGATTTTAAACAGAATTTAAGTCTAATTGACTTATTACTCTTTCTGCTTCCCTTCCTTTCTCCCTCCCTCCCTTCCTTACTTCTCCAAATGCCAGAGGTTCAAAGGCAAAGAAAACATGCTTTTATCTTAAAGGTATTCACAGACTAATGGTTAAGATAAAAAATTAAACATATAATAAATGTTGATACACGCTGTGATAGAAAAAAGCTTAGAATTCTATTCGAACACATAAATATCTACCCAGATTAGTTGGGAATGAAGAAGGGCCAGGAAAGCTTTTTATATGGAATCAATCCTATATTGGATTGCAGGATAGGCAGCAGTTAGTCAAATGAATAAATTGGGGAAATAAATTTTTAGACAGGAAGAAAGCATTGCACAGCCACGGAAGTGTGCAAGGACATGGCCCTTCCAAGGAGATGCAAGCACATTAGCATGGCAGCTATGCAATGTATGAGAACTGGGCAGGTGCAGGGTTGACACACTTCTTGGAAGAGATGATGTATAAATAATAAAGGTGGTGTCAAAGCAGAAATAGTCAACTCAGGTTTTTAATTTTTTTCTATGCTTTTTCTATATTGTGTTTGCTTTATTTCTGTTCTGATCTTTATTATTTCCTCCCTTGCTAACTTTGGGTTTAGTTTGTTCTTCTCCTTTCTTTCTCCTTAGTTCCTTGAGGTATAATGTAGTCTATTTATTGGGGATTTTTTTAAACTATAGGAATTTGTTACTATTAATTTTCCACATAGAACTCCTTTTGCTGCATCTTCTAGATTTTGGTATGTTGTATTTCCATTTTCATTTGATTCAAGATACTTTTAAATTTTCATTTTGATTTCTTCTTTGACACCTTGTAGTTATTTAGAAGCATGTTATTTCATTTCCACATATTTGTGAATTTTCCAATATTCTTTCTGTTATTTATTTAGAGTTTCATATCATTGTGGTCAAAAGTAATACTAGATATAATTTCAATCTTTTTTTTAAATTTGTGAAGACTTGTTTTGCACCCTAACATAAGGTCTACCGTGGAGACTGTTCCATGTGCACTAAAGAAGAATGTGCATTTTGCTGCTGTTGGATGAAAAGCTCAGTATATGTCTGTTAAGTTCATTTAGTCAAAAGTGTTATTCAAAACCAGTATTTTCATACTAATTTTCTGTGTCATTGGTGTAGCCATTGTTAAAAGTGGAGTATTGCATTCCCCAACTGTTATTGTATTACTATCTATTTCTCTTTTCGTGTCATTACTATTTCCTTTTGTATGTAGGTACTTTAATGTTGGCTGCATGTACAATTATAATTATGTCCTCTTCATGAATTGATCCATTTTCATCGAAAAATGACCTTTTGTGTCTCTTATGTCAGATTTTTACTTTAAATGTATTTTATCTGACATAATTATAGCCACCACTCCTTGGTTTTGGTTACAATTTATAAGAAATGTCTTCTTCCATTCCTTCATTTTCAGCCTATATGTTTCTTTAAAGTTAAAGCAGGTCATTACGTAGGAAGCATATCACTGGATTTTTAAAATTCCTTCACTCTATATCTTTTGATTACAGAATTTAATCCATTTATATTCAATGTTATTATTGATAATTATGAATACATTACTGCTATTTTGTTATTTGTGCTCTGGTTCTTTTGCAGATCCTTTGTTTCTTTCTTCCTCTCTCGTTGTCTACCTTGGTGATGTGGTAATTTTCTGTAGTGCTCAGCTTTGATTCATTTCTCTTTATTGTTTGTGTATCTTCTGTAGTTTGTTCTTTTGTGATAGTCATGAGGCTTACATAAGACATCTCATAGTTATAATAGATTAAGCAGATAACAATGTAACATCCATCATATACAAAAACTCTAGGTTTTTACTCTCCCTGGTTTCACAATTGATATTTTTAATGTCACAATGTACATTTTTTATATTGTTTATTCCTTAACAACTTATTATAGCTAGAGTTATTTTTGAGTGTCTTGACTTTTAACCTTCATATTAGAGCTATTAATGGCTTATACAACACCATTATGATATTGGAGTATTTTGAATTAGACTATATATTCACCTCTACCAGTGAGTTTTATGTATTCATATGTTTTCGTGATAGGAATTATTGTTCTTTAGTTTTCATTTAAAGAATTCCCTTAACCATTTCTTGTAAGGCAAGTCTAATGGTGATGAATTCCCTCATCTTTTGCTTGCCTGTGAAAGACTTAATTTCTCTTTCATTTCTGAAGAACAGCTTTTCTGCGTATAGTACTGTTTGTTGGCAGTTTTTCTTTTTCTTTCAGCACTTTGAATACATCATCCCATTTTCTCCTGGCCTGCTGAGTTTCTATTGAGAAATCTGCTGACGGACTAATGAAGCTTCTCTTGTATGTAACATTTCACTTTTCTTTTGCTGCTTTTAAAATTCTCTTTGCCTTTAACTTTTGATAATTTTCTTATAATATACCTCAATGAAGACCCCTTTGGGTTTATTATGTTTGGAGAGCTTTGAGCTTCATGGATCTGGATATACCTATCTCTCCCAAGACTTGGGAAGTGTTCAGCAATTGTTTCATTAAATATTCTTTTTGTCACTTTCTCTGTCTCCTCTCCAACTGGAAATTCCAGAATAGGAACATTTGATGTCTCACAGGTCTCACAGGTTTCCTTCACTTTCTTTCATTTTTCTGTTTTTTCATCCTCTGCCTGGAGAATTTCAAAAGACCTGTCTTAAAGTTCACAGATTCCTATTTCTGCTTCATGTCTGCTGTTGAAGCTCTCCATTTTATTTTCTATTTTATTCATTGAATTCCTCAGACCCTAGATTTCTTTTTGGTTCTTTTAAATGATATCTATCTCTTTGTTTAATTTCTCAGTCAGATCATGAATTGTTTTTCTGATCCCATTGAATTGTTCATCTATATTCTCTTATGATTTATTCAGTTGCTTAAGATAATTATTTTGAATTTCCTTCCAGGCAGTTTGTACATTTTTATTTTGGGTCAGTTACTAGATAATTATTGTTTTCCTTTGGTGGTGTCATGTTTTCTTGCCTTTTTTCATGTTTCTATGTCCCTGCATTGATGTCTGTGCATCTGGTGGAGTAGTGACTTTTTTCAAACATCACAGAGTGGCTTTTGTAGGAAAAGGTTTTCATCTGCAGATTGGTCTAAAGGTAGTAGTTGAGCAGGGTGTGGTGGCCCTGGCTCTGGGTGGCAGCAGTGGTATAATCTCCATGCAACTTCTTCAGCTGTGATTAATGTCAGCAGTGACTGCAGATATCTCAGTGGTCAACTGCAGAAGTCTGTGTCAATGCTGCTGGCAATGTAAGTTATGAGGGTTCTTGGTGGCAAGAGCTTTAGAGGACTTTCTATTCTTGTCTTCTCCACAGTGGGGAGTCTTAGCTGAGGGGTTTCCTGTTAGTGTTGGGCCTGCAATGACTCATAAGCAGCTGCAGTGGCTCTGGGATTTGGGGATAGGTGTTTATTAGTGTGGCTATGGAGCTGAAGTCCCACATTTAGTCTTGCAAAGCTATTAACACTATGGTACCTGGAACTTGATGCACAAGTGGACACAGTTTGCTCACAAGTCTGGGATCTGTGACTCTGAGGCACACCCCAGAGCTCAGGTGCAGGAGGAAGGATGTAGCTCTAACTCTGACTCTGGGAGGCAGAGTGCAGCACCAGCATGGCTCCAAGGAAGGAGGAGTATTCTAGAGGCTTGGATCTCAGGGATCAGATCACAGTTGCAATTCAGGTCCTGGAGCAAATAGTACACAATGGCACTTCGGGGCCCAGAAGATAAAGTACCATGAAATGGACCCTGAGATGGTGAGATATGGTAGCAACTTAGGTTTGTGAGGCTGGGTATAGTGGCAGCATGACCCTAGGAATGGTGAAGCACAGCTATGGCTTGGGCAAAAAGCAGCACAGCAATAACTCCACTTGCCAAAGAGCCATGGTGTCTCAGTCTCGGACTGCAGGGGGATAGTACAATTCCAGTGAGGTGGAACGTTGGCTCTTTGTTCTGGAAGGGGTGGCACAGCTCAGTCAAGGTTCTGGTTCCCTTGGGGGGCAGCTCTCAGAATCTCAGCTCTGGTAGGTGCAGCTACATGGGTCACTCAAGCCTCTGGTTCCCTGATGGGGCAGCGCACCACATCAGATGCCCAACTGGGATGGGGAAGGAAATAGCTATGTAGTAGCTTGGCCTTGGGGTAGGGCATAGAAACAGCTTGGCTTGAGAATGATGTGGTACTGGGTAGGCATGTTGTAGTAGCAGCAAAGCCTCGGGGATGCAGGAGTGCAATGCCTACTCCCAGTCAGAGCAGGATGCACTCTAGTAGTGGCTCTGGTTCTATGATGTTCCAGCACAGTAGCAGCTCAGGCCATGGGGAGGGGCACAACATTGGCTCCTTCTGTGAGGTTAGCACATATGTGTGGACTCCAGGTAGCTCCCTCAGCTGGGCTCAGAGCCTGTAAGGATTCCAGAAGGCTCCAATGGCAAAGACCACAAGTGTTCATGGTGGTGATGGGGTCTAAGGGGTCCCCTTACCTATCTTTTCCCTTCAGGTATAAGTCCTTCCTATTTCCAAACTGACCCTGACTGCTGGAGGGGATGAGGGGAAGTGAAGTGTTTTTATCTTTCCTCTATGCAGCTGTTTGGTGTTTTATGTTCTACAGGATTTCTGCTTCTCCTTTGCTGTGCTCTGGTACTCTCCTTCAGTTACTTTTGTTGAAATGTAGTTGTTTATTTTTTTGAAGGGGGTAAATGAGTGCTAGGGACATCTAGTTGGCCATCTGACTGACATCATTCTCCTTAAGGGTGTCTATTGATGAACACAATTATCACGTAGTAGTCTAATTTATTAATTTCTTTTATATTTGTGGTTATCTGTCCTATTTAAGAAATATCATGTATTCTAAATTCTTGAAGATCTTCTCCATTTTCCTCCTAAAAATCTTTTTTTTTTAAATTTATTTTATTATTTTTTTTTGAGATGGAGTCTTGCTCTGTCGCCCAGGCTGGAGTGCAGTGGTGCAATCTCAGCTCACTGCAAGCTCCGCCCCCCGGGTTCACGCCATTCTCCTGCCTCAGCCTCCCAAGTAGCTGGGACTACAGGCACCCACCACCGCACCCGGCTAAGTTTTTGTATTTTTAGTAGAGACGGGGTTTCACTTTGTTAGCCAGGATGATCTCAATCTGACCTCATGATCTGCCCACCTCAGCCTCCCAAAGTTCTGGGATTATAGGCATGAGCCACTGCGCCCGGCCTAAATCTTTTTATTTTATTTTTTGCCTTTAAATTTATAACCCATTTCATTGTATTATTTGCTTTATGAATATCTGATTTCACACCATTCATTTTTTAAAAGTCTCCCTTATCTGCTGCACTGTCATCTGTATTACACAACAAGAGAAAGTATTTTAACTATTTAATTGTAACTATTAAGTATTTTAAGTATTTCAAGTATTGGAAAGAATTTACACATTTTACTTTCAACTACAGTCAGATATCTGCAGAATTTTTAAAAAGAGGTAAAAGTTACTTAAATGTAGGAATATTCTCTCAATGGTCAAAAAGAACATAAAAATAGTTCCCCAAAATATAGACCATTGAGCTTTAATTTGGAACCTCTTTAGAGTTTTAGTATGCATTATAAATTGTTTTCTGCCTCTTAAAAAAAGGGAATGCCTACAATCCAATACAGGATTACTAAGAACAGGCCATGCCAAAGATAACTCATGGCAGTGCTATAATAATGCCTTAAAATATCTCCATTAAATTAAAACAACTGGTGTAGACTGTCATAACATTTCGGATATGCATAATATAATTAAATATAGAATAATTTGTCAATGATTGAATTCCAGCTGGAGTGTTGATTAATGGGGCTGGATATGAACTCAAAATGTAATGTCTACAAACATTACTTTGCTCTGTCCTGTCCATCAAGTTTGTCAGTTACATTGATACAGCACAAAAGACATGCTTATTACCTTTTTTCAATATCACCTGGTTAATTCAGGACGAGGTAATGAGGAGTCTAAAAGTTTTCTGAAAAATGTAAACTGCAAGACCAAACGTTTAATAAAAATAAATATAAATTAAAATGTGAGTCTATATTTAAAAACTAATTGATTATGTATAAGATGGATTTTTTGTAAGAATGGCTATTACATTTTTTCCCAAAATAAAGGCCAGAATGGTTTTGGAACTTACTGGTAGAATTGTAATGTAAGACTAGGACAATGCATGCTATATGCCGTATTTGCCTGCCTTCACATGTTCTAAACGGGATATCTGGATATCGTATTACTAGCATCTGCAGGAATGCTAGCAAAGTGTGATACATTTAGGGAAGATGACCAAAAGCACTCAGAAATCACTGGAAAATTTGTGAGTTTTTAGACAGATAATTTGAAATTATACATCCTAGTCTCCCATCTGACAGGTTTTCTACATGAAAATTGAGGAGAAAATAGAGAAGAATTGTCTTTAGGGGGAAAATAGGCTTATAATAAGCCCTTTATAATGGGAAAAAAGAGTATGTGAAAAACGTATTTTTGACTTGCTGAAAGATATGACTTTCTAATAATTACAGGTAAGCATTTATTCATTAAGTTGAAATTCAGTTACTCATTCATAGTTGTTGAATGACTATTCTGTGTCATTCACTGTCACTATTCTGTGTCACAAACTATCCTATGTATTGAAGAGATCAAGAATAATTAGAAAAAATGCCTACTCTCAAAGAGCTCATAACTTAATAGGAATAGGGTAGAAGTGGAAGAGAGAATGATAGATAGAAAAATAAATAATTAGAATGTAAAAGGTGCTCTAATAATCATTCTCAGTAATCCACGGGAGTGGACAGAATTAGCAGTTCTGTTCCAAGATTAAATGAACACATAGAAATGCTTCGTTAAAGTAAAAGTTATCTCTGAATAGTTATTCTTTCTGTATGTGAAGTTTTGTGCTGAATATATAATCTGATCTAATTCTCAATACCATACTATATTCTATTATTTTTCTCATTTTATAAAGTACCTGATTCAAATATAGGCTGTGCATTACCAGAGCTACCACACTACTAAGTGATAGACCTGAGTTATAAATGCAGGAAATTTTATTCTAGAGAATGTAACCTTAACCAGGGTTTTCCAAACTATTACAACTCATTTGTAGGTCATAAAATCAAATTTCTGTCCCTACAATTACTTTAAAAAATTAGTAGAATATAAAGGATATTTATGTATTATATAGGAAGAATAAATATTGCTTTATGAAGATCCATAAGTGTATATATGTGTGTCTGCAGGTGCATACTAGGTCAAAAAAATCATTTTGAAAAGCACTAGAGTGCTTTGCCCTTCTTAACAAGATCTGCCTTCAGGAGAAGCTAAAGTATATTCTTTATAGTTGTGTACTACTTGCCTATTTCTGCCTAATAAATGTCCGCAAGCCTTAGTGGACTAAACAGCAATAACATTTACTATCTCTTAGTTTCTGTGGGTCAGAAATTCAGGCCAACACTGCTTAGCCAGGTCTTCTGACTCTCGGTCTCTCACAAGACCCTGGTTATCTCAAGTCTTAAATGGAAGTGTTTGCTCCCTAGTTCATTCATTTAGTTGAAGGATAGATTCACTTTATTCTAGGCTGTTGGACTAAGGTCTCAGTTCCTCACATGTTGTTGGCTAGAGGTCTCCTTTAACTTCTTGCTACATGGACCCCTCCACAAAAAATACAACATGACATCTTGGTTCACTGAGCATGCAAGAGGGTGAGAGTGCAAGGGAGAGTGCCAGCAAAAGAGAGGCCTAGCAAGATGAAAGTGATAGTTTTTTGGGACCTAATCATGGAAGTGACATCCCATTATTTTTGCTGTATTCTATTTATTAGAAGCAAATCATGGCTTCTAGTTCTGAATGTAAAGAGTCAGAAGTCAACCCTCTATCCTAACAATGAATAAAAATCTGAACAAACTAAATAATCAACAACTTTTCTTAGATCTGTAAGAGAAGTGAGGTCACAGGATGAACTGCTGCCATGAAAATTGGAAAGACAGAGAGGCAGATACAGAGAATCACAACATACCTGGTCAGAAACCATTGTGTGAATCAGTGCTGGGGCAGGGAAACGTGAACTGCAAATGAGGAACTGCTGGAGACTAAGTGCAGGCAAGCCTGAGAGATTAAAAACTCCTGGGAAACCCAGTCATAGGGCACCCCCTTGTTTTTGTAAATTTTACCTCCAGGAGCTCAACCAGGTTCTCACAGTAAATATCAGAGAAAGAGCTCCTTGTGCTTCTAGCATGGGGTGGGGAAAATAAATCACTTTGAAATACACCAAGGCAATCTTTTCCTTAACAAGGTCTGACCTCAGAAGAAACTAGTTAACCATAGCCCAACCTGCCAGAGTTTTATCAGAGCCTAACTGACTTGGGAAGTAACAACTCCCACCCTCTTTAGCTATCCTGTCCCTGCTGAGTGGGGAGAAAAAACAGAAACCTTTGTGAAATTCACAACCCAGAAGCGTAGGCTGACTAAAAAAAACAGATATACTCATAGGACTATAGAACACTTCCCCTCCACTCACACCTTACTACTACATTATTAAAGTCTGACTTATCAATGTTTCTTTAACCCAGTAGATCACATCCCAGATACTAAAAAAAAAAAAAAGAAAGCATACTAAAAGGCAAAAACACAATTTGAGGAGACAGAGCAAACATTAGAACCAGACATGGCAAGGTTGTTGGAATAATCAGACTGGGAATGTAAAACAAATACAATTACTACGCTGAGCACTCTAATGGATAAAGTAGACTACGTGCAAGAACTGATGGGCAATGTAAGGAAAGAGATGAAAATCTTAAGAAATAATCAAAAAGAAATGCTAGAGATCAAACAAAAATATCACAGAAATGAAGAATGCTTTTAATGAGTTTATAAGCAGACAAGACACAGCTGAAGAAAAGATTCTCTGTACTTACGGATATTATCCATGGAAACCTTTAAAACTGAAAAGTAAAGAGAATAAGGACTGAAAAAAATAAGACAGAATATCCCAGAGCTTGGGGTCAACTACAAAAGATGCAGCATATGTGTAATAACAATACCAGAAGGAGGAAAGAGAAGCAGAGACAGGATAAATGCCAAAACAAAGACAAAAACAAAAGCAAAATAAAACAAAACAAAACAAAAAATCAAACCTACGTATATAATTTTCACAATACAGAAAATCAAAAGATAAAGAAAAAATGCTGAAGGTAGCCAGAGGAAATAACACTTCACCGTAGATAAACAAAGATAAGAATTATATCTAACTTCCCCTCAGAAACCATACAAGCAAGAAAAGAATAGAAGAGAGAACATCCAAATGGCTGACTAGAAGCAGCCAGGAGGAGCTTCTTCCACTAAGAGACCAGACCATTAAGAACTGACACACTCCAAGCAGATCTTTGGAAGAAAGGTATTGACAGTGGTTGGAGGGACAACGTAGAATTTGGGTGAGGGGGGAGGAAGGTGAGAACTGTACATGGGTTTGCAGAGCACCAGGACTAGTTTTTGGCCCTGAGTGGCTCCTAGGGAAGGGATGAGTTAAATACACATGATGTAGTGGCCCACTCTTGCCAGGAACCTCCAGAATCCTAGCTGCAGGATACCGTACAACCCCAGAGATATTTGAACTGGCAGGGAGAGCTGCTTGGAGAGCCGGCAGGGACAGGACTCCAGCCTGTGCAGAGCCCAGAGTGTTTGTTGAGAGAACAGCTACAGTAGAGTATGACCAGGAATGCCCAATCTCCAAGGCTCACCATGATCCTCTAAGTGTCTTTATCCTTTGTCGACTGTCAAACCTGGACAGAACGGGGCTATTTTGCCCATAGAATGGGGCCAGTATGATCTGTGTGCCTCCTTGTGTACTGGCCTCTCCCAGGGTTCCTGCCTGTATGTATCCACTTGCAGCACACCTTCAGATGCTCAACCAGGGTATTTCCTGGCACCCACTGCCATAGCTCCTTCACCAACAGACCATGCCTAAACATTAGAGAGCTTCTACAGATGGGTTCCTACTGGTGTGCACCCTCCCACCACCTGTCCTGATCACTTTTCCAGCATGGATGGATCTTGCCTTGCTACTGTTGCCCCATCCTTGCATGTATGTGGGGTTGTGGACCCTGCTGCCCTGCTGCTGCTGGTGTGTGTGTACATGCTGACCCTGTTGCCACTGACCCAATGAAGTGCTTTTGTCAGTACCCACCAGCTCCCCCACCATTGGAGTGTTGTTGTTAGTGGACCAGATATACCTCAGCCTCTCCAGCGCAGCAAGTACTCAACCCCAAGACACCAGAGAAAAAAGATTTGGGCCTGGCCCAAGTCCCCCAGGTTTATAGCATGCAGCTGAGGAGTTCTGAGCTGAGCCTTGGCCTCCTGAAATTGTCCAGAAATGAAGCCAGTCAACTGAACCCAACATATACCACAATCAAACCCTCAAGGGCATCAAAGGATATAAAAGCAAAAAACCACAGCCACAGGACAGTGACTGTAAAATTAAAGGAAAATCAGCCCACATAAATGTGAAAGAAGCAGCTCAAGAACTCTGGCAACTCAAAAAGCCAGAGTGTCTTCTTACCTCTAAATAACTGTAGCACACCCCAGAAATGGTTCTTAACCAGGCTGAAATGGCTGGAATAACAGACGTAGAATTCAGAATTTGTATGGCAACAAAGATCATAGAGATTCAGGAGAAATTTGAAACCCAATGAAATGAATCAAGAAAATCTGGTAAAATCATACGTGAGCTGAAAGACAAAATACTCATTATAAGAAAGAACCAAACTGATCTGACAGAGTTGAAAAACTCTCTACAAAAACTTCATAGTACAATCAGAAGTATTAGCAGCAGAATAGACCAAGCCAAGGAAAGAATCCCAAAGCTTAAAGACTAATTCTTCAAATCAACTTAGTCAGAAAAAAAATAAAGAAAAATTCATGAGCAAAATATCTGAGAAATACAGGATTATGTAAAAAGACCAAACGTATGACTTGTTGGCATCCCTGAGCGGGGGAGGGGGCGGAGAGAGAGAGAAAGAGAGAGAGAGAAAGAGAGAGAGAGAAGAAAGCAACCTGGAAAACATACTTGAGAACATTGTCCACAAAAATTTCTGCAACCTCGTGAGAGAGATTGACTTTCAAATTCAGGAAATCAGAGAACCCTTGCAAGATAGGATACAAGACATTCACCCCTAAGTCAGATAGTTATCAGATTATCCAAAGCCAACGTGAAAGAAAAAATATTAAAGGGAGATAGAGACAAGGTGCAGGTCACCTACAAAGTGAACCCCATTAGGCTAACAGTGGATCTTTCAGCAGAAATTCTACAAACCAGAAAAGATGGGGGTACCTATATTCAGCATTCTTAAAAAAAAAGAAATTCCAATCAAGAATTCCAAATCCAGCCAAACTAAGCTGCATAAGCAAATACTAATGGAATTTGTTACCACCAGACTTGCTTTACTAGAGTTCTCTAAAGGAGTGCTGAACATAAAAATGAAAGACCATTGCCTGCCACCACAAAAACATACTTACTAGTTCACTGACACTATAAAGCAACTATACAATCAAGTCTACATAACAACCAGCTAAAAATACAATGACAGGATCAAATCTTCACATGTCAATATTAACCTTGAATATAAATGGGTTAAACACCCCACTTAAAAAAACAGAGTGGCAAGTTGAATAAAGAAGCATGATGCAACCATATGCTGTCTTCAAGAGACCCATCCCACATGCAATGACACCCATAGGCTCAAAGTAAAGAAATGGAGACAGAGCTGTCAAGCAAACAGAAAACAAACAAACTAAAAAGCAGAGGTTTTATTAGTATTTCATACAAAACAGACTTTGTTTGAATCAATGATGATCAAAAAGGACAATGAAGGGCATTATATAATGATAAAGATTTTAATTCAATAAGACTTAATTAGCTAAATATATATGCTTCCAAACACTGGAGATTCTAGATTCTTAAAATAAGTTTCTAGAGACCTATGAAGTCTTAGACAACCATAGAATAATAGTGAAAGACTTCAACATTTACTGACATTTTAAGACAGATCATCAAGACAGAAAACTAAAAACGATACTTGTGACCTAAATTTGACACTTGACCAAATGAACCTAGGTGACATCTACAGAACACTATGCAACAAGAACAGAATAGGCACTCTTCTCATCTGCACATGGCAGATACTCTAAAATTGACCACATGCTTAACCATGAAGCAATTCTCAACAAATTCAAAAAACCTGAAATCATGCCAGCCACACTCTTGGACCACAGTGCAATAAAAATAGAAATCAATTCCAAGAAGATCTCTCAAAACCATACAATTATATGGAAATTAAACAATCTGCTCCTGAATGACTTTTGGGTAAAAAATAAAATTAGAGCAGAAATCAATAAATTCTTACACAGTAATGGAAACAAAAATACAATATATTAGAATATCTGGGAAACAGGTAAAGCAGTGTTAAAAGGCAAGTTTATAGTGCTAATCACCCACATCAAAAAGTTAGAAGGATCTGAAATTAACACCATAGTGTCACATCTAGAGGAACTTGAGAAACAAGAACAACCCCACCCCAAAGCTAGCAGAGGAAAAATAATAATAATAACAAAATCAGAGCTAAACTGAAAGAAACTGAGATGCAAAAAGCCATACAAAAGATCAGCAAAACCAACTTGGTATTTTTGAAACAAAAAATAAGAGTGATAGATCACTAGCTAATTTAAAAAAGAGAGAGTGAGAGGAGATACAAATAAACACAGGTAGAAATGAGAAAGGGGATATTATCACCAACCCCACAGGAATACAGAAATCTCTGAGAGACTGTTACGAACACCTATATGCACACAAACTAGAAAACCTAGAAGAAATGGATAACTTCCTGAAAACCACAACCTTCCAAAATTGAACAAGGAATAAACTGAAAACTTGAACACACCAATAATGAGTTCCCAAATAGAATCAGTAATAATAAAACTTAAAAACTAGAAAAAGCTCTGGAACTGACAGGTTCACAGCAAAATTCTACTAGACATACAAAGAAGAGTTGGTACCAATTTTATTTAAATTATTCCAAAAAGTTGACGAGGGACTCCTCCCTAACTCATTCTACGAGGCCAGTGTAATTCTGATACCAAAACCTGGCAGAGACTCAATGAAAAAAGCACACTTCAAGCCAATATCCCTGAGGAATATATATACAAAAATCTTTAACAAACTACTAGCAAATCAAGTCCAGTGGCACTCAAAAATCAAATCTATTACAATTAAGTAGGCTTTATGCCTGGAATGCAAGGTTGGTTCAACATACACATATCAATAAATGTGATTCATCATGTAAACAGAACAAAAACCAAAAACTATATGATTATTTCAATGTATGCAGAAAAAGTTTTTGATAAAATTTAATATTTCTTCATGTTTTTTAAAAAAACCCTCTACAAACTAGGTATTGAAGGAACAAACCTCAAAATAAAAAGAACTATCTATGACAAAACCACAGCGAACATCATATTGAATAGGCAAAAGCTAGAAGCATCCCCCTTGAGAAACTGAATAAGACATGGATGCCCCTTCTCAATACTCCTATTCAACATAGTACTGGAAGCCTTAGCCAGAGCAATCAGGCAAGAGAAAGAAATAAAAGGCATCCAAATAGAAAGAGAGAAAATCAAACTATCTCTGTTTGCATATGATATGATTCTATATCTAGAAAACCACATAGTCTTGACTCAAGAGCTCCTTCAGCTGATAACTTCAGCAAAGTTTCACAATATAAAATACATGTACAAAAATCAGCAGCTTTTCTATACACCAATAAAGCCCAAGCTGAGAGCCTAATCAAGAACACAATCCCATTCACAATAGCCACAAAAAGAATAAAATACCTAGGAATACAGCTAACTGGGGAGGTAAATGATCTCTACAATGAGAATTACAAAACACTGCTGAAAGACATCAGAGATGATACAAACCAATAGAAAAGCTTTCTGTGCTCATGGATTGGAAAAATCAATATTGTTAAAATAGCCATCCTGCCCAAAGCAACCTACAGATTCAATGCTATCCGATTAAACTGTTAATGCCATTTTTCACAGAATTTTTAAAAACTACTAGAAAAAATACCCTGAATAGCCAAAGCAACCCTAAGCAAAAGGAACAAAGCCAGAGGCATCACACATTCTAACTTCAAATGATACTACAAGGATACAGCAACCAAAACAGCATGGTACTGGTAAAAACAAACAAAAAACAGAGACATTAGCGAATGGAACAGAACAGAGACCACCGAAATAAAGCCATACACTGATAACCATCTGATCTTCAACAAAGATGACGATAACAAGGAATGGAGAAAGGACTCCCTGTTCAAGAAATGGTACCGGGATAACTCACTAGCCATATGAGGAATATTGAAACTGGATTCCTACCTTTCATCATTTACAAAAATCAACTCAAGATGGATTAAAGACTTAAGTGAAAAACCTAAAACTATAAAAATCCTAGAAGAAAACCTAGGAAACAACATTTTGGACCTAGGCCCTGGCCAAGATTTCATGACAAAGGCTCCAAAAGCAATTGCAACAAAAACAAAAATTGACAAGTGGCACCTAATTAAACTGAAAAGGTTCTGTGTAGCCCAAGAAACTATCAACAGAATAAACAGGCAACCTACAGAATGGGAGATAATTTTCACAAACTATGCATCTGACACAGGTCTGATATCCAGGATTTATAAGGAATTTAAACAAATTAGCAAACCAAAAACAAACAACCCATTAAAAAATTGGCAAAGGACATGAATAGACACTTCTCAAAAGAAGACATGGATGTAGCTAGCAAGCATATGAAAAGATTCTCAACATTACTAGTCATTAGAGAAATGCAAATCAAAATCACAATGAGATACCATCTCACACCAGTCAGAATGTCTACTGTTAAAAAATAAAAAAAATAAGAGATGCTGGTGAGGTTGTGGAGCAAAAAGAACACTTACACACTGTTAGTGGAAATGTCAGTTAGTTCAACCACCATGGAAAGCAGTTTGGAGAGTCCTCAGAAAACTGAAAACAACTCACAATCAACTCAAGAATCCCCTTATTGAGTATATATCCAAAGGAATATATAACTTGTTCTACTATAAAGACATATGCACACATACATTTATCATAGCACTATTTGCAATAGCAAAGACATGGAATCAACCTAAATGCTCATCAATGGTAGACTGGATAGAAAAAATGTAGTACACATATTCCATGGAATATTACACAGCCATAAAAAAGAATGAAACCACAACCTCTGCAGCAACATAGATGGAACTGGAGGCCATTATCTTAAGCAAATTAACACAGGATTAGAAAACCAAATACCACAGGTTCTCTTAGTGGGAACTAAACATTGAGTACACATGTACACAAAGAAGGGAACAATAGATACTCAGGAGTACTTGAGGGTGGAGGATGGAAGGAGGGTGAGGATCAAAAAACTACCTTTCGGGTACTATGCTCATTGCCTGGGTGATTAAATAATCTCTGCATTGAACACCCACAACATACAATTTACCCAGGTAATAAACCTACATATGTACTCCCTAAACCTAAGATAAAATTTAGGAAAAAAAGAGAAAAAATAGAGTGAAGTATTTAAAAAGTGTTAAGAGATAAAACCATCAACCTAGAATTCTATACTCTGTAAAGTTATCTTTCAAAGTGAGGGAAAAATAAAGACTTTCTCAGACAAACAGAAATTGATGGAATTTGTTGCCAACAGACATGTCTTATAAGAAATGTTAAAAGAAGTTCTTTAGAGAAAAGGAAAATCATATAGGTCAAAAACTTGTATCTACATTAAAAAAAAGGAAAAAATATCAAAGACAGAATAAGTGAAGATAAAAACTTACATTTTCAAATTCTTAATTGATCTAGCAGTAGTTTGTTCAAAATAATAGCAATACTGTATTTGATTATGTATGCTTATATCTTATATTTTTGAAAGCAGGCTTGAATTAATTGTAAATGTATGTTGCAAACTCTTGTGCCACCACTAAAAAAAGTTTTTAAAAAGGATAAGCAATATGCTAAGAAAGGAAAGAAAATTAAATTGTATAACATGCTCAGTGAAAAACAAAAAGGGCAGAAAAAGAGTGAATAGGCACAAAGCACAAGAGCAACAAATAAAATACTAATAAACATGCTAGTTATTAATCCAACGATATCAATAATCAACAGTCTAAATGCACCAATTACAAGGGAGAAATTGTCAGAGTGTATAAAAAAATAGGACCCAACTATATGCTGTTTACAAAAAACCCACTTTAAATATAAAGAAACATGCAAATTCAAAGTAAATGGACAGAGAAAGATATGCCAGGGTAACACTAATCAAAAGAAAGCAGGAGCACCTAGATTAATTTTAGACAAACAGAGTTCAAAGCACAGAAAGTAATCAGGGATAAAGAAGAACATTGTATAATGATAAAGGGATTAATTCTTTTTAGCTGAAGGCATCACACTACTTGACTTCAAACTGGCATAATAATAGACACATTGACAAAGGGAACAGAATAAAAAGTCCAGAAAAAAGTCCATATATTTACAGTCAATTATTTTTTTGACAAAAATGCCAATAACACAGAATGGGAAAAGACATTCTCTTCAATAAAGGGTATGGGGAAAAGTGCATATACACAGGCAGAAGAATGAAATTAGACAGTTATCTCATACCACATGCAAAAATCAACTCAAAATGGATCAAAGACTTAAATATAAGACCCAAAACTATAAAACTACTACAACAAAAAGAAGAAAAAAGTTATATGACATTGGTCTGGGTAATGATGATTATTTTTATTTGACTCCAAAAGCTCAGGCAACAAAACCAAAAATAGACAAATGGAAATACAACAAACGAAAATGCTTCTGCACAGCAAAGAAAATAATTAATGAAGTAAACAGACAACCTGTTGAACTGGGACAAAAACATTTGCAAGATATATATCCAATAAGGGTTTAATATTCAAAGTATAAAAGGAATTCAAACAAATCAATAGCAAGAAAACAAATAACCCAATTAAAAAATGGGCAAAGCACCTGAATAGACATTTCTTTAGAGAAGACATGCAAGTGGCCTACATATATTTAAAAACTGCTCAACATCACTAATCATTAGGAAAATGTAGGTTAACTCCACAATGAGATATCACCTTACACTGGTCAGAATGGTTATTATTTAAAAAAAAAAAAAGATAGATATTTGTTGGAAAGAATGTAAAAAAAAAAAAAAAGAAAGAAACCCTTGTACACTGGTAGTGGGAATGCAAATTTGTGTGGCCATTATAAGAAACTATATGGAGGGTCCTCAGAGAACTAAAAATAGAAGTACCATATGATCCAGCAATCCAATGTTTGGGTATATAGCTAAAGGATTTGAAACCAGTATATCAAAGATATATCTGCACTCCTATGTTCATTGCAGCATTATTCACAATAGCCAAGTTATGAAATCAACTAAAGTGTCTATCAACGGATGAGTGGATAAAGAAAATGTCATATAGATACACAATGGAATGTTATTCAGGCTTAAAAAAAAAAAAAAGAGGGAAATCCTGTCACTTGTGATGACATAAATAAACCTGGAGGGTGTTATGCTAAGTAAAGTAAGCCAGGCACAAGAAAGACAAATGCTACATGTACTCACTCACATGTGGAATCTAAAACAATCAAGCTTATTGAAGTGGAGAGTAGAAGAGCAGTTACCAGAGGCTGGGAGGCAGGGCGAGAAATGGGGAAATATTAGTCAAAGGGTACAATGTTTCATTAGATGGGAGGAACAACTGATGCGTATTTGAGGTGGTTGATATGTTAATTAGCTTGATTCAAACATTGCACATTTTGTATATATAACATTATTCTATATCCCATAAATACAATCTTAATTTATCAATATTCAGTAACAGTTTCAAAAGAAAAAACAGGAAAGCAGTAGTGGTTTGACTAATTTCAGAGTTGACTTAAATCCAAGGAAACTCATCAGGAATAAGGAAGGGAACATTGCCTAATGATATAAGGGGCTGTCCTCCAAAAAGACACAATAATTCTTAACATGAATGTGCCTAACAACAGAGCATAAAACTACATGAGGCAAAAACTGATAGATGAATCCACTGTTATACCTGAAGACGTAAACATCTCTATCAAAAACAGAGGCTCCAGCAGGCATAAAATCAAAGACATAGTTGAGCTCGACACCTTCAATCAAGTAAATATAATGGACATCTATCAATTCCTTCATCCAACAACAACAGAACACACATTCTTCTCAAACTCACATGAAATATTTGCCAAACATACCACACTTTAAGCCATAAAACATATTTTAACAAATTTAAAAAATATAAATTATGCAATGTCTGCTCTGAGGTCACAATGAAATTAAGCTAGAAATCAATAGCAGTAAGATGAATGGAAAATACAAAAATATATGGATATTAAGCAACCCACATCTAAAAAAAATGCGTCAAAGAAAAAAATTTCAAGAAAAATTTAAAAATACTTTGAAATAAATAAAATAATAATACAACTTATCAAATTTGCAAAATTAGTGAAAGCAACGCTTAGAGGGAAATTTATAATATTGAGTGTATGTATTAGAAAAGAAGAAAGATCCAAAATCAATCATCTAAATTTCTACCTTAGCAAACTAAAAATAGAACAGCAAATTTAATCCAAAGTAGAATAAAATAATATTAATAACTAGAACAATTAAAATATCACATTATACAATTTAAATACACAAATTTCTTTTTGCCGATCGTACCTCAAAAAAGCTGAAAAACATTAGAACAGAAATCACTGAAATTGAAAACATGAAATCCATAGAGAAAATTGATGTAACCAAATGTTGATTCTTTAAAAAGATCAATAAAATAGATACACTTCTAGCCAGGCTAACTAAAAGGGAGAAAGAGACAGAGACAGAGAGAGAAAGGACACGATTACTAATATCAGAAATGAAAGAGGGTATAGCTCTACAGATCCTATGGACCATACATGGATGAGAAAGCAGCATATGAACAAATCTACACTCATAAATTTGATAACCTAGATGAAATGAACAAATTCCTTCAGATACAATCTGTGAAACTTGCTCAATAAGAAATACAGACATACCTCAGAGATATGCCAGACCACTGCCATAAACCAAATATCACAATAAAGTGAGTCACATGAAAATTTTGGTTTCCCCATACATATAAAATTTATGTTTACACTGTGCTATAGTCTATTAACTGTTCAATAGTATTATGTGTTACAAAACAGCATAATACTTTAATTTAAAAAGACTTTTTTGCTCAAAAAAAATACTAATGATCATCTGAGCCTTCAGTGAGTCCTAATCCTTTTGACATTGGAGTCTTGTCTCCAAGTGGATGGCTGCTGACTGATTCGGGTGGTGGTTGCTAAAGGTTGGGGTGGCTGTAGCAATTTCTTAAAATAAAACAACAATGGTTTGCCACATCAATTTACTCCACCTTTCACAAAATATTTCTCTGTAGCATGTGATGCTGTTTAATAGCAGTTTACCCATAGTAGAACTTCTTTCAAAATTGGAGTCAATTGTGTCAAACCCCACCACTGTTTTATCAACTAAATTGATGTAATATGCTAACTTCTTTGCTATTTCAACAATATTCACAACATTTCACTAGAAATTCTATTTCAATAAACCACTTTCTTTGCTTACCCATAAAAAGCAACACCTCATCTGTTGAAGTTTTATCATGTGATTGTAGCATTTAGTCACATCTTCAGGCTCCACTTCTACTTCTGGTTCTCTTGCTGTTTTCACCATATCTACAGTGACTTCTTCCATAGAAATCTTGAACCCCTCAGAGTTATCCATGAGGATTTGAATAAGCTTTTTCCAAATTTCTGCTAATACTGATATTTTAACCTCCTCTCTTGAATCACAAATGTTTTTAATGGCATCTGGAATTGTTACTCCTTTTCAGAAAGTTTTCAATTTACTTTGCCCAGATCCATTAAAAAAAAAAAAAAAATTATCTATGAAGGCTGTAGCCTTACAAAATATATTTCTTAAATAAGACTTAAAAGTTAAAATGACCTCTTTATCTATGGGTTGTAGAATGGATGTTGTGTTAGCAGGCATGAAAACAACATTCCTCTCCTTGTACTTCCCCATTGGCGCTCCTGGGTGGCCAGGTGTATTGTCTATGAACATTGATATTTTGAAATAAATCATTTTTTTCTTTCTGAGCAGTAGGTCTCAACAGTCAGCTTCAAATATTCAGTAAGTCATATTGTAAACAGTTGTGCTGTCATTCAGGCTTTGTTGCTCCATTTCTAGAGCACAGGCAGAGTATATTTAGGATAATTTTTAAGGGCCCTAGGATTTTTGGAATAGTAAATGAGCATTGGCTTCAACTTAAAATTACCAGCTGCATTAACCTCTAGTGAGAGAGTCAGCCTGTCCTTTGAAACTTTGAAGTCAAGCACTGACTTCTTCTTTCTAACTGTGAAAGTCCTAGATACCGTCTTCTTCCAATATAGGTCTGTTTTATCTACATTCAAAATCTGTAGTTTAGTATAGTCACCTTCATTAATTATCTTAGATCTTCTGAATGACTTGCTGTAGCTTCTATGTCAGCACTGTTGCTTTACCTTGAACCTTTATATTGTGGAGATGACTTCTTTTCTTCAACCTCATAAACCAACATCTATTAGCTTCAAACCTTTTTACTGCAGCTTCTTCATCTCTCTCAGCATTCATAGAGTTGAAGAGTGTTAGGGGCCTACTCTGAATTAGGCTTTGGCGTAAGAAAATGTTGTGGCTTGTTTGGTCTTCTGTGTGGACCACTAAAACTTTCTTTATATTAGCATGAAGATGTGTTATAGTATCATCTTTGTCCCATCCAAATCGTATGTTGAAATGTGATCCTCAGTGTTGAAGGTGGGACATAGTGTGAGGTGTTTGGGTCCTGGGGGCAGAGCCCTCATGACTGGCTTGGTGCTCTTCTTGTAGTAATGAGTGAGTTCTTGCTCTGTTACTTCACAGGACAACTGGTTATTTAAAAGAGCCTGGCAACTCCCTCCTCTTGCTCCCTCTCTCACCATGTGATACACCAGCTCCCCTTTCCTTAAACCATGAGCAAAGGCTTCCTGGGGCCTCACCAGAAGCCAACAGTTGCCAGTGTCATGCTTCTTGTGTAGTCTGTAGAACTGTGAGCCACATTTCTTCATAAAAAGAGCTCTTTTCTTCATAAATTACCCAGGCTTAAGTATTCCTCACAAAAACAGACTAATGAAAAAAATTATTGTGTTTTGTTATCATTTGTATGTTCACTAGAGTAATACTTTTCATTTCCTTCAAGAAATTTTTCTTCATATTCACAACTTGGCTATCTGGTGCAAGAGGCTTAGTCTTCAGCCTAACTTGGCTTTCAACTTGCCTTCTCACTAAGCATGTTCATTTCTATCTTTTGGTTTAAAGTGAGAAACATGGAACTCTTCTTTTACTTAAATATTAGAGGCCACAAGAGGTTTATTAATTGGCCTAATTTCAATATTATAGGAAAAGAAGGCCAATATTACTCATGAACACAGATACAAAAGTCCTCAGCAGAACACTAGCAAATCAAATCCAGCAATGTATAACAAGAATTATACACCATGTCTGATATGGTTTGAATTTGTGACCCCATGCAAATCTCATGTCAAATTGAAGGAGGGTCCTGGTGCGAGGTGATTGGATCACTTGTTGTTCTTCTGACAGTGAGTGAGTTCTAACAAGATCTGATGGTTTAAAAGTGTGTGGCATTTCTCCCTTCACTCTTTCTCTGTCTTCTACTACATTATGGTAAGATGGGGACTTCCGCCTATGTTCTGTGTCTCTCTCCTGCTCCACCATGTTTATCCTTTGCCTTCCACCATGATTGCAAGTTTCCTGAGGCCTCCTATTCATCCTTCCTGTTAAGCCTGTGGAACTGTGAGTCAATTAAACCTCTTTTCTTCATAAATTAGCCAGTCTCAAGTAGTTCTTTATAGCAGTGTGAAAATGGACCACTACAATGTCAAAGTCGGATTTTTCCCAGATGTGCAAGGCAGACTCAACATTAGAAAATCAATTAATGTAATTAATCATGTCAATCGACAGGCTACAGAAGAAAAATCACATGATTATATCAATAGATACAAAAAAGAATTTAAAAATGCAATACCTTTAAAAAAGGTAACAATTGAGAAAGAGTAATCTTTTCAGCCAATGCTGAAATAACTAAATATTTACATGCAAAAATATGAATCTAGACACAGATACTATATGCTTCACAAAAAATCAAGTCAAAATAAAACACAGACCTAAATGTAAAATGAAAAAGTGTAAAACTCCTAGAAGATAATGTAGAAAATCTAGCTGACCTTGCATTGGGCAATAACTTACAACACCAAAGGCATAATCTATGAAAGAAGGAATTGATAAACTGGAATTTATTAAAATACTTATGCTCTACAAGAGACACTGTTAAATAAATGAAAAGATATGGCACAGACTGGGAGAAAATATTTGCAAAAGACATATCTGATAAGGGACTGTATCTGGAATATACAAAGAACTATTAAAACTCAAAAATAGAAAAAAATTCCCTAATTAAAAATAGGGCAAAATATCTAAATAGACATCTCACCAAAGAAGACATACATGTGAAAAAAAAAGCATAGGAAAAGATGCTTCACATCATATGTCAGCAGGGAAATGAAAATTAAAACATTAGTAATATATTACTACATACCAATTAGAGTGGTTAAAATCTAGAATGCTGACAACATCAAATGCTGGTGAGGATGCAGAGCAACAGGAAACGGAGCAACAGGTCTTATAGGAAACTAATCCCTGGTAGGAATGCAAAATGGGGCAGCTACTTTGGAAGACAATTTAGCAGTTTCTTACAAAGCTAAACATAATCTCATTATACAATCAAGCAGTTGTGCTTCTTGACATTTACCCAAAGGAGCAGAAAATTTATATTCATAGAAAAACCTGCACATTAATGTTTAGAGCAGCTTTATTCATGATTGCCAAAACTTGGGAGCAACCAAGACTTCCTTTAGTAACTGAATGAATAAATAAACTGTGGTAAATTCAGACAAGAAAATATTATTCAGTGCTAAAATGTAATGAACGATCAGGCCATTTAAAGACATGGAAGAACCTTAATTGCATACTACAAGTAAAAGAACCCAATCTGAATAGGCTAAATCGTGTATAATTCCAACTATGTGACTTTCTGAAAGAAGCAGAAATATGGAGATAGTATAAAGGTTAGTGGCTGTCAGGATTTGCAGGGAGGAAGAGATAACTAGGCAGAAAACAGAGGATTTTTAGGCAGTGAAATTACTCTGCATGACACTCTTATGGTAGATAACATGTCACTATACATTTGTCCAACATTAAGAGCAAACATATAATAAACAACATCAAGAGCGAACCCTAATGTAAGCTATGGGCTTTGGGTGCTAAACATGTGTCAGTGTAGGTTCATTAACTGTAACAAATGGCCCACTCTGGTGGGATGTTGATGATGGGGGAGACTATATTTATTTGGGGGAGGAGGTATACGGAAAATCTCTGCACCTTCCTCTCAATTTGGCCATGAATTTAAAACTGCTCTAAAATAATTAAGATCTTTAAAAAAAAAGAAGGAAATCAGTAGGTTCAGCCAACATTTTAGGGAAAGAATTCCACATGGTGGTGACTACCTGAAGGTGGACGTCATTGGTAATCAAGCCAAAAGCTGCTTAATAGAAGGACGTTGTGATGAGGAAGTTTTACATACATTGCTTCCCTTAGATTTGCATAGCCAAACTTAAGGAGCAGCATATCAGTGGTTCTTTCACTGGTAGAGTTAGAATAGAAAAACTTTACTATCTACTCCTTTCAAAGCTCCTTACATCTGGGAACTTTCTACACAGTTTTGATAACAATAACATTTCTAACATGCAATAGAATATACTGTGTGGTAGACACTGTTTTAAACGTATTACAAATTTTTAGCTGATTTAATTCTCACAAGTACACTTGTTAGTTAGAAACTGAAGCACAGAGAGGGCAGAGTTATGGAGTGGCACACCTGGGATTTGAACTTAAGCAGTTTGAATCCAGAGGAAAAGCTTTTAGTCACTACATATAACCTAAGACCTCCCACGGAGTTCCCAACTGAATCTTTTAAAAGCTAAACCCAAGGCATCTTCTCCATCTCATCTTCTTTTACCTTTCTGTAGTATTTGTTCTGTTGACAACCCAAAATTTTTTGGCATTTTCATCTCACTTGGCTTTTTTGAACACTCCAGTAGCATGATTTTCATTCTGTAGATCAGACGATTCATCCCACTGCAGCATATTCCAAAATTCTGGCAAATATTTGTTGTTATTGGATCATGGTATGTATGTAGTTTGTCTCCATCAGGTTTTAAACCATTTACAGGTACAGACCAGTTAAAATTATCTGTGCAGTGGGTAGAGTGAGTGCATAATCATAATTGGTCAATGAACTTTAGAAACATTCAATTTATATTTAACATAAGATTTATGCTCTCAC
>NW_012101543.1:4155252-4173529 GCF_000951045.1 Mandrillus leucophaeus | reverse complement strand
ACCTTAATTGCATACTACAAGTAAAAGAACCCAATCTGAATAGGCTAAATCGTGTATAATTCCAACTATGTGACTTTCTGAAAGAAGCAGAAATATGGAGATAGTATAAAGGTTAGTGGCTGTCAGGATTTGCAGGGAGGAAGAGATAACTAGGCAGAAAACAGAGGATTTTTAGGCAGTGAAATTACTCTGCATGACACTCTTATGGTAGATAACATGTCACTATACATTTGTCCAACATTAAGAGCGAACATATAATAAACAACATCAAGAGCGAACCCTAATGTAAGCTATGGGCTTTGGGTGCTAAACATGTGTCAGTGTAGGTTCATTAACTGTAACAAATGGCCCACTCTGGTGGGATGTTGATGATGGGGGAGACTATATTTATTTGGGGGAGGAGGTATACGGAAAATCTCTGCACCTTCCTCTCAATTTGGCCATGAATTTAAAACTGCTCTAAAATAATTAAGATCTTTAAAAAAAAAGAAGGAAATCAGTAGGTTCAGCCAACATTTTAGGGAAAGAATTCCACATGGTGGTGACTACCTGAAGGTGGACGTCATTGGTAATCAAGCCAAAAGCTGCTTAATAGAAGGACGTTGTGATGAGGAAGTTTTACATACATTGCTTCCCTTAGATTTGCATAGCCAAACTTAAGGAGCAGCATATCAGTGGTTCTTTCACTGGTAGAGTTAGAATAGAAAAACTTTACTATCTACTCCTTTCAAAGCTCCTTACATCTGGGAACTTTCTACACAGTTTTGATAACAATAACATTTCTAACATGCAATAGAATATACTGTGTGGTAGACACTGTTTTAAACGTATTACAAATTTTTAGCTGATTTAATTCTCACAAGTACACTTGTTAGTTAGAAACTGAAGCACAGAGAGGGCAGAGTTATGGAGTGGCACACCTGGGATTTGAACTTAAGCAGTTTGAATCCAGAGGAAAAGCTTTTAGTCACTACATATAACCTAAGACCTCCCACGGAGTTCCCAACTGAATCTTTTAAAAGCTAAACCCAAGGCATCTTCTCCATCTCATCTTCTTTTACCTTTCTGTAGTATTTGTTCTGTTGACAACCCAAAATTTTTTGGCATTTTCATCTCACTTGGCTTTTTTGAACACTCCAGTAGCATGATTTTCATTCTGTAGATCAGACGATTCATCCCACTGCAGCATATTCCAAAATTCTGGCAAATATTTGTTGTTATTGGATCATGGTATGTATGTAGTTTGTCTCCATCAGGTTTTAAACCATTTACAGGTACAGACCAGTTAAAATTATCTGTGCAGTGGGTAGAGTGAGTGCATAATCATAATTGGTCAATGAACTTTAGAAACATTCAATTTATATTTAACATAAGATTTATGCTCTCACTGTATGTGTTTCCTCAAGGAATATCTAATAGCTAGTCCATGTCAGGTACTGTCTTAAATGCTGGGTAAACAGCAAAAAACAAACTAGACAAAACTCTAGCTCTTGTGGGACTTCCATTCTATTTAGATGCATTAAAAAGATGAATATGGTCCCTGAAATAGATTCTGATTTCCTTGCCTAAATGTATGCATGCACACCAGGAAGCCACAAATATATGAATCATGAAAGATATGAATGCCTACGAGTAAATCAGAACCCAGATTTGCTGTCTTCATGCACATTTTAAATAATAAAATTCTTCCCCAGTAAGGTTCTGTGCCTCTATTGAATACTCAGAAATGTTCTAGACATTGGTATAACAGAAACTTAAAGGAAACTGAAAGACTTCTTATTTTTATTCTTGACTTAAAACTGCTCGTATCGCCTGTCCTTACAAGGAATAAGAGATAGAGCTTAATGTAATAATTTTCCTTCCAGAAGAATTCAGAGCCTGTTTTCTTATTCAGACTCTCACTTTCTCAGGTTTCCTGACTTCTTCTAACACTATTTTCAAATGTAACACAGCCTCTGGACAAGACACTTTTTCTCCAGCCCATTTTTTACAATTTTATTTTCCTAATTCTTAAGGCCACCCTGTTGCCTAATTCAGCTGCTTTCATTTCAATCACCACAGCACATTCTGGAATTATCTTATAATGGTACAGAAATATGTCATAAATTAGGATTCTATTGTACTTTAATAACTAGCCACAGCCATAGAAAGAATTTCACACAGATGAGGAAAAGCATTTTGATCCTGCCAGGGGGCCTACTTTCTTATTCATTTGCAAATTTCTCAGTTTTTTTCTTTTTTAAAGGTAGTTTCTAAATCCTGCAAGGTCTAGTCTAAATAGGTAACTGGGTTCATCATGAGGCTGCAATTACACTTCAGTAATTTGTTCCTTATAATTTGTGCCAAGTAATATTTCTGAGACATCAGAAGTACCAAAGTTATACAGGTCTCTTTTTAAGTTAGAAAAGAATCTATGTTGCACCCACTAACATCTTTGTGAATGTGGCTTTGATGAAGGGTACTCAATTTTCAAATAAAATATGCTACCCAGAATGGTGTTCTGTTCTGGATGACAAATACTTTGTTAGGCACTGGGGAGTCCAGAGTAGAGAAAACCATTGTTCCTTTTCTTTTTTCCAGCCATTAAAACAATTGAATGTATTAAAAGAGATAGAGGAATATAGTGATGACAGCAGGGCTACAGAGAAATGAGCAAATTGCTTACATTGCATATAAGTGGAATAAAGACAAATTATAAGAGATTTGTTTTTAAAGGTTTGTTTACAATAAAAAAGATCCACAGCACTTGAAATATTAAAAGAGAAGTTGATATTAGAATCATTGTTTACACATATTTGCTTTCTTTTCATGTCGTATTCAATTATTTTGCCAAATGTGGATATTTTCCTGTTTAGGAAAATCTGTATTCAAGATAATTTTAAGATTAAATTTTTGACTTTCTAGATTGAGAACTTTTATTCAATTATTGAATTCATACTTTAATGAGGTTTTTAAGTTGTCAAATATGTCTTACATGTCTCAAGTTTGTTTGAGTTCAGTAGATGTTATAAATTATAAACATATTTGGATGGATGTAAAGCCAGTTGCTAATTAGTACAAGAAACCATGATTAAGTTTGGAATATTCAGTTTTTCCAACCCCCTCAAAATCTCTTTATTCATAATTAGTCAAGTTAAGTCCACTGAAAAACTGACTTGGAAATGTTTTGACTTAGCATGTGTCATTAAAAGAGGAGACACAAAAGATCTTGGTGAAGTGTTATAAAAATATTTTCCCGGCCGGGCGCGGTGGCTCAAGCCTGTAATCCCAGCACTTTGGGAGGCCGAGACGGGTGGATCACGAGGTCAGGAGATCGAGACCATCCTGGCTAACACGGTGAAACCCCGTCTCTACTAAAAAATACAAAAAACTAGCCGGGCGATGTGGCGGACGCCTGTAGTCCCAGCTACTTGGGAGGCTGAGGCAGGAGAATGGTGTGAACCCGGAAGGCGGAGCTTGCAGTGAGCTGAGATCCGGCCACTGCACTCCAGCCTGGGCGACAGAGCGAGACTCCGTCTCAAAAAAAAAAAAAAAAATTCCCATTTATTTTGCCCAAACCAACTGCACTCTTTTGAAAAGATGTATAATAAAAAATAATTTTGTGAATTTATGTAAACACATACACTTTGGAGTTTTATGTTAGACCTTCATTTCAAACATACATTAGAAAATATGCAAATAAATGTAGTCCATGGGTCTTCAGTTATAGTAAGTAAATTTGAACTCTCCTTTTGGGGTTCTCACTTCATTAGTGAATTCAGTAGATATTATCCCACTTCATTTTTCTCTGCCTTCATTGCTACTTCTTTAGAATCTTCCTTTTAAAATGCCCTTCCTTGGTCACTACTACACTTTTTTAAACTAAATAAAAACTAGGCAATATCTTTCCAAGGGGAGATTTAAGGTCAGAAAGTTTCCAGGAGTTCTATGATTACAAGATTCTCCCATCTTTTTCTCAAGGTTCCACTGTTAGTGGTGTCTATACAACACAGTGTTTAGAAAATTCAGGCAACGTAAAGGAACGTGTCTTGATTGGCTACAGAAAAACTTTCCTTGAATACATTTTTCCTGTTACTTGCTGTGGTCTGGAAGAAATTACTGTAGTTTCCTTGTACATGTCAGATTGGAATTGTTGCTTTCTCTAACTTAAATCTAAAATCTTTTATATCTGTTAAGAAAACACAAATGAGGGATCTGTTGACTAAGGAAGCTGTTACAGCTCCAAAACTAACCAAAAATATTGAGCAAGCTGCCTTAGGAAATGCCTGCAGTTGGATATCTTGATGATGTCATCACCACATAAAGTCTAGGCCAAAGCTTCAAAGGTTAGATAGAACCGATCAGAATTTGGAAGGATAGACTCCTAATAACCAAAGCCCAAAAAGATTGATTCACAAACAAAAAGAACAATTAATTCATTTTGTGTAGGAATAAGGAGAGAAAGGGCTGTTTTTATTCCTTTTATCTTATTGAAATGAAGTTCTTGTATTTCTCTTTGCAAAAGGAATATAGAACATTGTTGTTATTGAGGCTGAACTTTGTGCCCCCTCATCCAGATTCATATGTTAAAGTCCTAACTCTCAGTATCTCGGAATGTAACTGTATTTGGAGATAAGGTCTTTAAGAGGAAATAAGGTAAAATTAGGTTATTTGAGTGGGCTCTAATGTAATGTGACTAACATCCTTATAAGAAGAGAAAATTTGGGCACAGATGCATACAGACAGCAGGCCATGTGAAGACAATGGGGAAAAGACAGCCATCCATAAGCCAAGGAAAGAGGCTTCAGAAGAAACCAACCTTGCTAACATCTTGATCTTGGAATTTCGGATTCTAGAATTATGAAAAAATAAATTTCTGTTGTTTAAGCCACTCATACTATGGTACTTTGTTATGGAAGTCCTAGAATTAATATAATTGTGGTTAAAAAAATATGTAAAAGAGGAATAAAAACAATAAAAGATACATATCATCTCCCCAAAAGTTGCTGTTACAGCATTGAAATATGCCTTTTTACCTATTTTATTGCGTGTGTATGTGTGCATATTGTATATATAATATAAAATATATATAACAATTTTAAAACAGGAATGTAATTTTTACCAGGTATTTATAGCTCACTTTCCCACTATTTCCATGTTAGTAGAATGCCTTTAATAGCTAGATAATATTTCACTGCATTATTTTCCCTTTTATTATTTATTCAAGCCCTTAGTATTCAACATTTAGGATGTTTTCAACAGTTTTACTCCTATAAACAGCCTTCAATTGAAATCCCAGTTCTACAACTTTACTAACTCTGTAGATTTAGATAATTCAATTAGCAATAAGTTTGGGGGAAAAGTTCATTTAAAAGTTGGACTATCAGGTTTGAACTACACGAGCAAAATATCTTAGCAGAGCTTAGAAGGTTTTTTTTCCTTTTAAATATTTTTTTTTTTTTTTTTTTTTGTCAGATTAAAATCTTTAGCAACTCTTTAGCACTATTTCATGCATCTGGGTCATGTTGATAATATTCTTTGCCAAAGTCTGATTGCTTGTAGATTTTTCCAGGATGTACATCTTACTTTGTATTTCAGACTCCTCGACACTCACAAATTTAAAACTGCATTTGATAGATTAATGAATTGGTATTTCAGTGGAGACTTAATTAAAGTTTTCCTTGGATGTAGTATCCTAATAATATATGACCACTTATTCAACTTAACCTTCAAATCTGGGCTGGGATCACAGGCATATACATTAGCATAAGTTAAATATGTTCAAGTTCTTTTTTCCCATTAGCAAAAAGATCAGCCAATAAAAGAGGGAATGATAAATGAAGAAACCTTACAAGTATTTAAAACACTCATTGACGTGTTAGTATTTAAAATTGTCATCACATTTTTAAATAGCTTTGGCTCAGCTATTGTACAACTGAAGAGATGTTTTATATTATTTTAATTTGGAAATTACTTGAATCAGGTGTCATTTTATCTCATTCTCCTATAGCAAAGCTGTGCCTTAGTTACTTTTTTGTAACCAGAAAAAAAAGAAAAAAAATATATATATATATATATATATCAGCTGCATATTCTGTGAAGTTAATTCAAAAGACATGAAATAATTTTTTTCTACATATTTTCTTGTTTAATAAAACTCAGGCTTTTGGTCTTCTTTGAAGGGGATAAAAGTAAGTACTAGAGATCTTACCTTCTTATTTATTTTTATTTTTATTTTTATTTTTTTTTGAGACAGAGTCTCAGAGAGCTCACCTTCTTCAGTTGTTTAAGAAGATTGTGGTGTTTCGATGTCACCCTGAAAGCTTGAAAATCCCCAAGCAGGCTGAGTGCTTCCTTTCAGAAATTAAGTTTGAACTTTAGTCGATCTCAAGATGAACTGTTGTAGGTGCTTATGAACTCAGAAATAGACTTTCATCAGGCTTGAAAAAAAAGCTAGAAACAAGTGCTAGAAACAAGTTCCCAGAATTCTCCCCAACACATTTGGCACAAAATACAATTAATAACATTAATAGAACATATTTTGATTGATTTCTAATTTTTTACAAAATAAAACATGCTATCAAAGTCAGAGCAAGGTTCAAAATAGTGCAATACAAAGGTTCAAATTAATTACCCTTGTCACTAGGCATCGCTTATCACAAAGCGTAACTCAGCTTTGCTCTTGCCTGCAAAATTCCACTAGAATTTTTATTTTAGTCTTTCTAATTATGATACACGCTCTTGGCAAAAAAAAAAAAAAAAAAAAAAAAATTCAAAAAATTCAAAATATAGGAAGGAGAAAGTAAAAACTATAAAAATGCCACTACCCAGAGGAAACTTCTATTCACATGTTGGGAAAAATCTCACTATGCATATGTGTAAATATAGGCATAGGCATCCAATCTTTTATAAATAGGGTAGCAGTGAGGTTAAAAATGTAGATTTTGCAGGCTTACCTGCTTCATAGGGTATTATGATAAGTAAATTAATTAATAACCAAAGAATTGTGCCTGGAGCATAGTAAATGCTCCAAAATATTTACTATTATCACTTACAGATTTGTAAGGGCTAAGGACCCTTACAAATACTTATCATACAGTAGTGTGACAGCTTGAAGAGCTTAGCAGAACTGGTCCCCTGTGAAATTAGTGAAAATTATAAAAATGCAATCATCCAAAATCTCTGCAAATTGTCCTAAAAGAATACAGCAAATGAATAAACATCTATCTAAGAAAATCTATAAAATCCTATTTAAAAAAAAGTGGGAGTCAGGTGCATTTGAACCAAGACCACTCCCTGTCTCCTTCCTCCCAGCTCAGCAAGTCAAAGACTCCACTTCAATCTGGTGCAGCGAAGAGCACAGGGCCTTCTTCCAGGGAGGAGTAGGATGTCAGCTTTTCTCATCTTGCCCCCAGCTGCCAGTTGCTGAGGCTAAGTTCCTGGTGAGTATTGTTATGAGGTGAGGGCTATCTTCTAATGTCCAGCTCCCACTCATGTAATAGAGGCCTTGACCTTGAGTGCAGTGCCAATGGGAACACTGGGACATTATCACCTTGCTCTAGTTCATAAGGTTGTTGTTCCATGACAGAAGAAGCAAGGTGAGAAGGAAGGCTACTGCCTGCCCGCCACCTCCACGTAGTACTCAGCTTGTAAAGAGAGGGTGTCAGCCAGAGAGAATTGTGCCATTGTCCTCACCTCCAGCTCTAGAGCCCTTGGTCAAAAGTCTTGCCCCAGCAAGAGGTAGGCCATAAAATAGACAGCTACTAGTCTCGTCCCAAAGGAATTGACTTCATTTGCAACAATCTGAAAATGAAATTAAGAAAATTTCATTTACAGTAACATCATAAAGAATACTTAGACTAAATTAAATACAATAAATGCAAACCGTATACTCTAAAAATAATAAAACTGTTGAAAATTTAAGAAGCTCTAAATAAGTGGTAAAAACCCATGATTATGAATTATAAGGCTTAATATTGTTAAGATGGCAATATTTCTCAAATTAATCTACGAATCTAATGCAATTCTTGTCAGAATCTCATCAGACTTCTTTGCAGAAACTGACAAGCTAATTCTAAAGTTCATATGGAATTGCAGGGGACACAGAATAGCTAAAACAATCCTGAAAAAAGAGGAGAAAAGTAGGAAACCTCATACTTGAATTTTACAAAATTACTGTAAAGCAACAGAAATCTAGACCATGTGATACTGATACAAGAATAGATGTATAGTTTAATGAAATATAATCAAGAGTCCAGAAATAAAATCATGTGTCATTAGTCAATAGATTTTGACAAGAGTTCCAAGACCACTAAATGGGAAGAATCTTTTCAACAAATGGTGCTGGGAACAACTGAATAGCCACATGCAAAAGAATAAAGTTGGGTCCTTACCTAATATCATCTATAAAAATTAACTTAAAATTTGTTATAAAACTAGATGTAAGACTTAAAACTACAAAACTCTTAGAAGAAAACATAGGATTAAATCTTCACGACCTTGGATTTGGCAAAGGATTCTCAGATATGATATGAGAAACAAAGGAAAAACATAGATAATTTTGACTTAATCAAAATTTAAAACTTTTGTGATTCAAAGGACACCATCAAGAATGTGAGAAGGCAACCCACAGAATGACAGGAAATATTTTACAAATTATGTATTTGACAGGGGATTTGTATTCAGAATATATAAAGGATTTTAGAACTCAATAATAAAAAGATGAATAACTAAAAAATGAGCAAAGGATCTAAATAGACATTTCTCTAAGGAAGATATAACAATGATCAACAACACATGAAAAGATGCTAGTTTTTGCCATCATTGGTCATCAGGCAAATACAAATCAAAATCACGGTTGTAAAGTGACAGATACCAGATACCACTTACAACCACTATAATGGCTAGAATAAAATTTTTAGATAATAAATGTTAGGAGGACATGAAGAAATTGAAAACCTTTACACTGCTGGTGGGAATGCAAAATAGTGTCAAATGTTTTGGAAAATAGCCTGAAAATTTCCTCAAATGATTAAACTAGAGTTAGCAAATGACCCAGCAATTCTACTCCTAGGTATATTTCCAAGAGAAATGAAAACATATGTCCACACACACACACACACACAAACTTGCACATGTTTATAGCAGCATTGTTTATATGAGCCAAAAAAATTGAAGAAACCCAAATGTCCATCAACAGATGTATAGATAAAAAATGAAATATTATTAAACCCTAAAAAGGAATGAAGTGTTGATACATGCTACAACACAGATGAACCTTGAAAATATTATGCTAAGTGAAAGATATCAGTCATAAAAGACCACATATTACATGATTCCATTCATATGAAATGTCCAGAATGGGCAAATCTATAGAGACAAAAAGTACATTAGTGTTTGTTTGTGTTGGAGCAAATGAGGAGACAGGCAGATCATATATAAAGGGTACGAGTTTTCTTTTTGAGGGTGAAAAAAATGTTCTGTGATTAACTGGAATGATAGTTGCACATATCTGTGAATATACTAAAAGTCATCGAATTATACATTTTAAATGAGTGATTGCATGGTATGATGGTTAATTTTATGTGTCAACTGGGCTAGGCCATGGTACTCAGCTATTTAGTGAAAAATTATTTTAGATGTGAAGGTATTTTTAGATTACATTAACGTTTAAATCAGTAGGCTTTGAGTAAATCAGACATAATACTCTCCCCATAATGTGAGCAAGCCTCATCCAATTAGTTGAAGACCTTAATAAAAACAAACTGACCTCCCCAAGCAAGAAGACATTCTGCCAGCAGACTGCCTTTGGAGGTGAACTAGAGGTGAACTATATAATTCTTCCCTGTATCCCTAGCCTGTCAGCCTACCCTGAAGATTTTGGACTTCCCAGGCCTCCACAATCACATGAGCAATTCCTTAAAATAAACCTCTCTTTATCTATATGTTTTATATTTTTTTATATATATCAATATATATGTATCATATATGTATATATACATATATGTATCGTATATGTATATATACATATATGTATCGTATATGTATATATAAATATATATGTATCGTATATGTATATATAAATATATATGTATCGTATATGTATATATACATATACACACACATACACACATCCTGTTGGTTCGCTTTCTAGAATCCTGACTAATACGTATTTGAATTATCTCTCAGTAAAGCTGTTTAAAAGTGAGGAAGCTCAGGGAAAGTGAAGATCATTAGCCACCCAAGATTCCACAGCTGTAACATGGTAGAATGGAAAGCCTCTCTGTTTACTACAAGATAACACACAGTGTATTATTTGTGTCTTTGTTAACTTTGGCCAAGCGTGGAGTGCTGTTGAGAAGTCTGAGCTAAGACTAGGATGGAGGTATTGCCAGTACAGAAATGGGGGCCTGCTATAGAAGGGATGTTGAATGGGAGGTGTCAGGTTCTGCTGGAGGAAAGATATTCAGTATGTTTAACAACTGGTATGGCATAGACATCAGCCTACCAGAATGGGCCCTGACCCCACCTGGCTGGAACTGGACTAGATGCTCTCACTAGCTTAAAAACATTCCTGTCCTCTAAAAGGGTATTATCAGAGACATTTTCATTTGGACAAGTATTCATCACATAGTGGCTTTATTATTTATTATTTCTTTCATTGCTGTATCCTGGGCATGCCAAGCCATAATGAAATGACTTTTGCAACTAGTTACTGAACCACATACATACTCTTATTATAGTAAGAAAACATTGCTCTAACAATAAGAAATATTTACTTACTTCATATTTTAACAATTTTTCAGAAATTACAAATTTTCTGATTTTTTGAAAAAAAGTGAATAGAATGAAAGATTTTCATGCATCACCGTTATCATCAAAATAATGGTAGAATTCTCTAGTAAGGTAGGAATGCCTCCAGGGGCCATTGAGGTATTCTAGGCATGTTGCTTATATATTAAATGGCCCTGATTCCTTTTGGGTTATTATGCCTGACTTCAAAAAAGAAATAACTATAGTATATCTTACTTCATTTTCAGACTGTTAAACTTTCCACAGTTATACTTCCTAACTTTTACTAGGTCCTTCCACTGTTGGACACTGAGACATTAGGAATCTAATATGTTATGATTTTGATTAATGTGCCTTAACTTTAGCACATGGTCTCTGTGTCATTTGTGTTGTTCACTTAGATGCCTTTGCCTGCCTTTGCCAAAATTCCTCCTACATTTTTTTAATGGCAAGACTACCAAATAATGTAAACTTTGCTTGTAGTTATGCAGCATTGATCAGCTGATGTGTTTAGGTAGCGTTTTACAAAGCAGCAATCACTTGTTAGAGCCTTTTTGAACCAGTGTCTAGTTTTATACATTCTATCACTATTCTCAACTACTTACACGTATTTAGCCTACGGGAGACTGATTGACATTACCCAAATTCTCAAATGATTGATTTAAGTATTTTCTACATTTATGTAATGAATTTAATGGAATACTATAATGCACAAGACAATACAGGATTCAGGTGAAGATCTAGTCACACCTCCTAAACAGCTTATGGTGCCGAGTCCAAGCCTATTGTGTTACTTCACCTTACTTTGGAGGTTATGAATCAGCCTGGGAAGAAACCCAGAAATGAACCAGAGGACATGTCGTCGCTTTTCCTACCAAGTCTTTACTCTCCCTCCACCTAATACTCTGTCCTCTGAAGCTGGAACTCCTCTGAAGTTTAAAGGCAGAATAAAGTTATATCTGGAAAAACAGAAGAAGATAAAACATTGCCCTCTGAACCCACAATAAAGAAAGAGAAAAAGCCATTCATTTTATAGCTTACAGAATACAGCTCTATCTATAGCAATCAATATATTTATCATTGCTTTACAGGACTCCCAGAATCAGGATAGCTGGAAAGCAAGAATTAATTAGAAAGTTTTCTGATGTTCACTGAATTAGGGAAAAATAACCGCTTTAGTCTTCTGGGAAGTATTTTTTCAGGCTAAATCTTTTTTCCTAATATTACATCTTTCTAGAAACTATAAAACAATTAGAACGCCCCATGTTTTTACTTATTCATTAATTTATTAATTAACTTAACGTAGGCAATTTCTTCACTTACGCACAATTTGTATAATGCCCAAAGGTACTGGGACAAGAGACGAGTAGAGCCTCAAATCCTGCTTGTGCTCTGCTCACCAAGCTCCACCCTAGAGGAGTCCCCAAGTGGAGCAACTTCTTTTAGTTCATCTTCCCAGAGGGGGCATGCCTTTTTAAAATCTGCCTACTCAGAGGACAATTTGTACAATTTGCATTCCTATGCTTGAGCTTAAACAGAAGTAAGATATGGTTTTACACTTAAATAAACATGAAACATAGAAATGCTTGATATAGTCTCTCTTTCCTTACATAGTGTTAAATGAACCTCAATAAATCTGTCTTTATTCTACTTTTTTATTCAGTTCTCCTTATTGATTATCAAAATGCAGCAATGCCAGAGCATATTAATTTTAATATGTTGCAGATAGACGACAACTTGTATGAGTTCCAGTCTACACTGATGTTTTAAGGAGATTTCCACTCTTAACTAAGCCCTTAGGAGATGCTGTAATCAATGAGACATTTCTACATCATTAATACTGTGGATCACTTCCACAGAAAGTATATAGGGATGAATACTGAATGTATTTCTCCAAAGTGGGACTTCAATTTTATGGGGATGTATTTTCCCTAAATTTTGGAGTCTCTCTGGGGCCTCCAACTTTCTATTCCTTGACAAATCATCCCCTTTTACCCCCAAAGAAACCCACCAGTGAAAAACTGTAGGTGTTTCTGCAACGACTGTGCTGAGTGATTGTCTAGCTGCTCTAAAAGTTCCATTCATGGAAAATTTCACATTGAGAAGCAGACTGCTCCATCTTCAAAATGAAATGTTAGGATCTTTCTTCCCTTGAAACGTGCCAGTGTCTGTCTCCTTACTGTGCCTACCTGTACTGGTCCTGGATCTATTTCACATAGTATGTGAACAACCAACCTGACCCCAGTGCAATTTGAAATACCCTCAACTAACTGAAGACTTTGCATATACCCTTGCACATATTCTTTCCTCCAAATTTATCTTCTTTCAAAAGATACTAAAATTAAGAGATGTTATAAAAATGCTGGCTTTGGAGAATATTTCATTAAATTTTGTTATTTAAATATACACATATTTCCTTAGCAGTGGCATTTCAACCATTTGAATGTTAGTTTGAAAAGTAAAAGGAGAGCTGATACATTCTTGTCATTGAAATTATGGCAGTTACATTATTAAATTAGTTACTACATTAGCTCTACACACATGGACAAGTGTTTTGGTGTTATTCATTTGGCCACTGTAAATAAAGAAATAAAAAGGTAACACAAATTTTTTGTATTGTATACTTGTAAAATACAAGGCTTAAACGGACAGTTTATGGCAAAAGTATGTATTTTCAACTTTCTTTTCTCTGATCTAGCTATCAACGTACTCCTCTTAGAGAGAAAGAAAAGGTTTTGTTTCACTCTCTAATCAAAGAAGCTTTCTTAATTTCTGTTACTGGGAAATTTGGGTTTTTTAAAATCTTTAAAACTCGACACATCTGTGCTTCTTGGCTTGTGCAATTGCTGAGAGAAATGTGACCCAAATTCCATATTACACTTCAAAATTATTACATTAAAAGCAATGTTTGTGATTTTTATCCAACTACATATTTTTGCTTTTGTCGATGTAACACTCATATTTAACACCTTGTCAATATCACTATGACCTTATGTGAACAATGCGCTGGCATGTGAGGTAAATGCTCAGTCGGTCATTTGACTCTATTATCAACATGTCATACTTGGTTATTAACACAAGTCGCTCCAAATGGAATTTATAATAATTCTTGTTCAGCCTCAATCCCTCTGTAGTTTAGCAGAACTTAGCAACACACTAGATCTACTTAGGAAGAAAACCCCTCTGCACGAGTCTGTCAGAAAATGGAAAAAGTTCTGTAAGAGAAGATTCAATGTGCTATTTTACTTCTTAAGACTTTATTTTTTTATCACAAAAATTGATTATATGTTGTGAAAGCAAAGAGGCAATATATTTTTGTCTTAAATTCCAAAATAAAATATGAATTCTAGTCTTTCGTCATCTGGTACTTTGTTAAGATTGTTGTTAAATGACTATATGCATAAAAAGATGTTGCAAATAAATTTGACTATGTAGTCATACTCGCTAGTGGAAAGTTTTGATTTTTTTTTTTTTTTTGCTAAAAACTTTGGCTTACTCTGTATAAATATTTGGAAGTGTTCTTCTATCACACCTTTCAAGCCAAGATTGCAATCACCATGATATTAAAATGATCACCAAAGCCTGTAAGGCTGCTAAAGCCTTCTAGGACAGCCAAGAGGCCTTTCTCTGGGATGTATTTCTTGTTTAAATTCCAAAAGTCCTAGTTTCCACTTATTGTGCTACTTTGGGAATCACAGACTTCAGTAAGTTTGCTTTCTCCTATTCTGTGGTCTTATATGGCAAGAGCACATAAATTATGCCTCATCAGTGCCAATGTAACTTTGGTCACTTAAAGTTTATGGGCTATTACCCCCTGATATACAATGTTTTAAGATCTAGTTCTGCTGTTGGAAGAAAGAATCAAATATTTCACGTTGGACAATGTGACATATTCCAGAGATGCTTTTTCCTTCTGCAGATCCTTCTGATTTAATTAACATATTATGATAAGCCTATATTTGCTCTTCTAATAATGGTAGAGATGTCAGAAATTCTTTCTGAAGTTAGAAGATGAAAGCCTGAAAGAATGGTCTTACTCTCCAGATTTGTTTACCAGTGGAGGATATGATGGGAAAACACATTCTGCTCATCATCTTCACACCCTACATATTCTTGGGAAATGGAATGAGAAAACATTCTCAGCTTTGTTAACACTCTAATTCTATTCTTAGACATCAACAAGCAAGATGTGCAATTTAAATGCCATGGCAGAACTGCTAACAAAAATAGGGTCAAAGTCCTTAATAGCAAACGAACCACTGGAACAGAGCTCTCTAATTCATGTGATTTCAACTTCGAAAGCTACCAGGGTACAGACAGCACCTACTTACAGGGTCATCTGCAGGCCAGATGCTGGAGCATTTAGCATTTCAAAGCACACTGGCCAGAGTTCTAACAAAGTCTAATATGTGTGAAGCATGAGCATTGTTGTTCTTCACCTCAACTAATGGGGATGGGGAGAACACCTTTAGTTGCAAAATGGAAGGTTTTCTATGAGGAGAAGAAGGGATGCAGGTAAGGATAGGTGGAAATAGGCCAGCTGATACTAGCGACAGGAAAGTGACCAATCGTTGGACAGGAAAGTGATTAATAGTTGCTCACCCATCACTCTGCCCCATGTATAGCTATGAATCAAAAGGAGAAGAGAACTTTATGTGCACAAGTTAAAGTAGATTTGTGTGTAGCATTAGGTCCCCATTTTGCTTCTTACTCAACTCCACACAGCCTCAGTTTCCTTATCTCCAGTGATTAAAGTTGAGAAAAACATTTTTTAAATCAATACCATTCTTTTTTTTTAAATTTTATTATTATACTTTAAGTTCTAGGGTACATGTGCATAACGTGCAGGTTTGTTACATATGTATACTTGTGCCACGTGGGTGTGCTGCACCCATCAACTCGTCATTTACATCAGGTATAACTCCCAATGCAACCCCTCCTCCCTCTCCCCTCCCCATGATAGGCCCCAGTGTGTGATGTCCCCCTTCCCGAGTCCAAGTGATCTCATTGTTCAGTTCCCACCTGTGAGTGAGAATATGCGGTGTTTGGTTTTCTGTTCTTACGATAGTTTGCTGAGAATGATGGTTTCCAGCTGCATCCATGTCCCAAAAAGGACACAAACTCATCTTTTTTTTATGGCTGCATAGTATTCCATGGTGTATATGTGCCACATTTTCTTAATCCAGTCTGTCACTGATGGACATTTGGGTTGATTCCAAGTCTTTGCTATTGTGAATAGTGCCGCAATGAACATACGTGTGCATGTGTCTTTATAGCAGCATGATTTATAATCCTTTGGGTATATACCCAGTAATGGGGTGGCTGGGTCAAATGGTATTTCTAGTTCTAGATCCTTGAGGAATCGCCATACTGTTTTCCATAATGGTTGAACTAGTTTACAATCCCACCGACAGTGTAAAAGTGTTCCTATTTCTCCACATCCTCTCTAGCACCATCAATATTATTCTTATAACAAAAAAAACATAAACAAATAGGAAGTGAAAGTCCAGTAGCACTCCCCCACATAGCAACCTTAACATGTTTTCCAGAGGTAGCTACTGATAAGATTGTGTATATATCCTTTAGCTTTTTCGTCTATAAATTGGAGATGAGTTTAAGTAGATCATAGTGTTGGTGAGAATAAAAGGAGATAAAATATGTAAAATGCCTAAAACGTTGAGAAGTCATGTCTTTCTTTTTCTGTCTGCTTCCCCTTTGTTCTAATTTTACTTGCTTTACTTAATCTAATGCATATTCATATTCAGACCAATTTTTAAGTTTATAGGTTATTGCATGAGTCAGGTGCTGCCAAAATAACCCAGGATCTTAGTGTCCTGTCACTGCAAACATTTATTTCTAGCTTTCAGGTCTGCAGGTTGATTTTGTGCTCAGGGATCTGCACGTTGGCTGGGCATGGCTGTTTCAGGCTACAGTTGGGTCAGGTCTCCTCCACACTTCATTTATCGCTAGACTCAGGCTAAGTAGCAACAATTATATGGGTGTTTTCTTCTCATAGGGGATGGTAAGGGAAGAAAGGGGGCAAGTAGAAAGGCCTGATTTTGAGAAAGATAAAGACATACATCACAAGTGTTTTTAAAAAATAAGTTTTGTTGGGTGATGTGTGACTATCCCGCCTTTTTTTCCCACTGTCCAAGAAAATTTTATGTACTATATCACACTTCTCTAAGATGACTCATCCTTTGGTCTTCTTTAAGAGAGCAAACAGAAGTGTTGGGACACATTACAAGACTGATGTCAGTGGGGAACAGAAGCTGCTTATGAGGACAAGTATGCACTAATTTAAATATGAAAGAGGGTAAGATGGTGTCAAGGATGGCAGTGAAGTTTCTAATATGTGGGGATCACCATTGACCAAACTACAAGATAGAAGGGGATTGGGTGTTTGGGGAAAAGAGAGGGGATTGAGATCACTGGTAGGGATCTAGTGGTCCTAAATAATGCTAGAAGTGAAGAGGGTAGAGTGGAAAGGACACAGATGCTGACCCAGGAAGGAGGAAGTAGCTTGGATTGCTCAAACGTTCTGGCTTCTTTTTCTCTTCAACATCAAAAATAAAATTAAAAAAAATAGGGTGGAAGAACAAATGATATCATGTGCAGATTATCAAAAGGAGAGAATTAGATAGTTTTTAAAACTTGTACTCAACCATCATTTCCAATTCTAAGAACAGTATAACCTGTTACACTCTTTTTATCCCAGGCTCATTGAGATCTAGGCAAGGGAAGTGAGCCTGACCTCTTCAACTAGGTTCTGCTGCCAAAAACTTCATGGTCACCGCAGTTCAAACAGAAGTTTCTCAGTCAGTGACAAGACAGTAAGTATGTTGTTTTTTTTTTTTTTCAAAATTGTCAATAATAATGATAAAGACATCTAAGTATCTCACCAAAATATGTCTTTCTCCCTGTTTGACCACTTCCTAAGAGCCTAAAAAAAGTTTCATCTTGGAATATTTTATGTAATCAATAGTCTACAAATAATCTTTTAAACAAACCTTTGAATGTATCATTCTAGGTATATGCTTTCTGTATATATCTATATCTATATACATACACACAAACACATAGACATACACACACATGCATATATATACCCACATATACCTATATTTATACATATACCTGGCCTGTCCTTAAATAAAATTTCAATAAAAAAGAGGTAAAGGTAAATTAATAGGTGGGATATTGGACTGCTAATTCCCTTCCAAATTAATATTAGATATATTTAAAAGAAATGTGACTTATCTCGGCATTATAACTGGGCTTATTCTAACTCAGTTGTCAACTTTCCACTGTATTGTGAAGCTTTTCCTATTTAAAGCATTTCTTCTAGAAATGCTAGAGCTTTAAGTCTCTCCTCTATATTCCCTCAACTCAGTTTCTCTTACTTAACCCGATAATCTTAATAATTTTAAGTCCAAGTAATCTTTAAGAAAGACTGCCCACTGGAAATGTAAAATAATAATTCTTATTTATTTATTTATTTATTTTA
>NW_012101543.1:4148049-4153210 GCF_000951045.1 Mandrillus leucophaeus | reverse complement strand
TCAAACTCCCGAACTCAAGTGATCCACCCACCTCAGCCCCTCAAAGTGCTGGGATTACAGGTCCACTCCTTTTTTAAATGCACATGCATTTCTAACAATCTGTACAGTAATCTCTGTATTAAATGCTAGAGATACACAGTTTACTAAGAAATAGTCCCTGCCCTTAAGGAGCTTGTAGTCTTTTGGAAGGAAGACAAGTAAGTCAAATATTTCTACTGTTTATAGAAATAGTCACTATGTCATTAATGCATTGAAAGAAGCAATAAATTGTGCTAGAATTGAGACATAGTCACTGAGAAGGTAGAGCATGGGGGTAAGCTTTCTAAGACAACTGTAAAAGGGAAGATGGAGGCAGAGTGATTAGAAGGGAATCTTGAACCAGAACGACTGTTTTTGGGACACATAGGCTCACTGGACCAAGCTATATGATATTGGATGGAGGTTTTCCTGAGCCCTGGAATCAGCCAACTGGGCCTATGAGGACAGTGAGGTGTTGAGTTGACAAGAATTAAAACAGAGCGGTGAGAGAAAAGTTAGGAGAGTAGTGTTCGTATGAACAGGATTTTCCTTCTTTTTCCCCATGGAGAAGAAAGGAAGGATTGTCCCCACGTCTAACAGAAGACATGTCCACTGTAAAGGGGCCCCAAGAGGGTCATTTGTAGACATTAGGGTTGCCTGACAAGAAAGAGAGACTAGTATCTTACCACCTGCTTAGACATATGTATAGATTGTGAACTTGATTTTCCCACCCATGCTTCCTCGAATACAAGAACAAAAGACCTGGAGAAATATGCCAGGGCGTGGGGGAAGGTAATACATAGCATGGTAAAGCCTCTGAGCCAAACATTTGGCATGATAAGAATGTGTGAGCTGTTTGTGGACAAATGAAAACTGGAGGCATCTGTCCAATGTCAGACAAACAGGACACAATGATGGGTGAGGGGACCCAAGTAGCAGGAAGCTGGTGGTACAGTGACAGAAGTGGGTGGAAGAGGCCAAGGTGGAGCCAGCTGTCACTTCTTGGAACTGTCAAGTTAGAGGGCCCATGGGAGGACCTGCTGAAGGACTCAAGCATTTGGATTTCAACAACAGAGAGGCCTTAATGGCCTGTCATTGTTACCCAGAAAAGCAGCAACTACCAACAGTGAATTACAAAAGCCTTGCTCCTCCCTACCCCAGCACAGGAGGGAAGGGGCTAGAGCCAGGAAACAGGAGGGAAAGGAAGTGTCCTAGAGGCAGCCTTGCACTTTTCACTCTAAGTTGAGGGATTGAGAAGAAGACTTTGAGAGCAAATCAAGCTCCCTAAAACAGAGAAACATTGGGCCCTCGGGGAGGGAAGTAAAAGAGATTTAAAACAAGTGACCTTGGAATTCTAAAATGAAGATATTTTAAATAATCAAAAGTATCAACGACATAAATAAACTCATATTTTGTAATGGGATCTACTATTCAGTGAGTTGGGAAGTCTGATGTGCTATGGTTGGAGAGCATAACTGGAAAAAGTAAAAATTGGGTTACAGAATATCTCCACTAAACACTGGATCATTAGATGATTACAGGTAGACTTAGAATAACAGGAGATGAGCCTAGAGAGAGGTAGGTGGGAGTCACGACATTAAAGGCTATATTGTGCTAAGAAGCTAAGAACTTAGAACTTTGGACTCAAACTATGGGAGCCATTGACAAATTCTAGACACGGGAGTCATATGATCAGAGTGTAGAAGATACCCTTTGACAACAGAGTAAAAATTGTTTGCAAGAAAGCCAGACTCATCTAGATTAGGTAGATTAAAAAATACAAATGAAACACTCTTTTGTTAGCAAATATTTAGGTAACTCTTTGCAACTATGTCAATAAATTACAATATTTTTCTTTCAATGCAAAAAAAATTACCATACATCTAATGATAAAATAGTTTCCTATGTCTTCAATGTAAACTTCAGTAAAATGTGTGCTTGCATTTTTCAACATCTCTAAGTTGATACATTTTGCTAACTGGCTTGCATTTTATGCCTCAAAAGACAAATGGCTATATAGAAGACCAAAGCTACAGAGATATTACTTTACAAAATTAGGACTGCTATTCATTGTTGAATAATATTTTTATAATTTCCAGGGAACCAGAACTCATGACAATTTTTTAATACAGTAACATATAGTTTTTCAAAGGTACATGTTTTCAGCATCATTACTTTAAAGCAATTTTGAATGCTAAACTGAGTTAATCTCTCTGAATTCCATCTTTTACCCCCACCACTGACCTGAAAATATTCAGTTACAACGAAGGCGGTACTTTAGAGACAAAAGTCTCCAATGGTGTTTCCAAAAATTCATTAACAGTATGGTTATGGTTTAAAATGTTTCTGAAAACTCAACACCTAGTAGAAAAACATTTCTAATCAATGTTACTGAATATGGACATTTTTTAACTCATTAGCTAGTCAAATGAAACTAAAAACTGAACCTGGTTCCAACTTTTTTACCTTAGGGGAAGTAGAACGTGTTGGTGAAAATGAGACTAGAGAAAAATGAAAGCAGATTTATAACACTCTACATTCAGGAAAACACATGACTGAGTCTGTTGTATGCAACATGGCTTGCTGAAAGTGCTCTAAAGTAGGAGACAGGAGAGAAAGAGAAAAAGTCTACTCTGAGCTCAGGCAGTAACTGACTGGTGTAAACTCCCTGGTCTTTATGTGGAGGGACCGTAAAACAAAAAGGTAAGACATGCTTATCTTTTCATCCAACTCTAGAATATTACACTATTTATCTATTTTTTTTTTCATTTTAGTTTAGTGAGAAAAAAATACCCAGAAGAATAAATGTTTAAAATTTAATCAAATCATGTGTTTTAGTTAAGCAGCATAATAAATAATTGAAAGTATTTATTAAAAAAAAATAGGAAGACCAAAATAAAATAATTAGGTATTACAACATAAATCACTTTTTAAAAATATTTTTAAAAACCAACATTTCTAAAGTCTTGTAACTCAAAGTATGAAATGTAAATCAGCAGCATCACTGGAATCACTTGGAAGCTTATTAGGAGTTTAATAGAAATATAAAATCTCAGGTCCCAAACAAAACTGACTGTATTTAATCTACATTTAGCCATGATCCTTCAATAAATCTTATGTCTGTTGAATTTTAGAAGTTATAGAAATGTCTGTTGGTTTAAATAACTCCAATGAAATGGTTTCCAATATATAACTTAGGAAATTAATTTAGCTGAAATTCATTTCCAAGGAGTGCGTCTCTTATTGTTATCCTTGTTCAAATGGCTAAGACAAGTTTAAGTTTGACTGTCCATACATATCTAATTCTTTCTGAAATTTTCCACATATAAATATATTTGTGGGAACAAATTTTGTTTTGTCAAATAAAAGGGATCCAATCAGCTGATTTTAGGAAAAGACACTCTAGAAATAAACACCACAGTTTAGAAAGCACCTTCATAAGTGAAAAGTTTCATTCTCATTATTGAGACCTTGCCCTGGCGTGCTATCATGAAAAAACGTTTTCTTTTTGTCAACTGTGCATTTTTTTTCCAGCTCACAACAAAACCCAGCTCATATTCCACCATTCACGGGCTTTTTAACAAAAAAGCCTCGCCTTCACACTCTTTCTCTTGTAACACTTCACAGCACCTCTTGCTCAGGCAACTGCTCTAAGAAAAGTCGGTGAGGAAATGGTCAATCTGCACTCTGTGATTTAGGAGACTTGAAAAAAAAACATTAAGAAGAATCACAGAGGAAAGATGTGATGATGAAGATAAGGAAGGGATAAGGGAACAGGACCAGGTGATACTAGATAGGAAATCTCAAGAAAAGCATTTAGTGAGTAAACTCAGATGCATAAAGTTGCATAAAAATAAAGCTTTTCCATTGCTTTCCCATTGCTATGTCATCTTACAAATTTTACTAAAGAATTTGTATTCTGGATAATAGCTTTGGGGTTGTAAATACAAGAAACAGAGATTACAATATAGTTTTTGTTTATTGAAGGGTATAGTGACTTTCAGTTTTTAAAATGACAAATGTTTATGTTCACTATTGTTTATTCATTCAATCATGCATTCTTCAGTAAATATTTATTGGGTGAACTGTGTTCCACTGAAACAAATAACAAATAGACAAAGACCCCTGCCCTCAAGGAGCTTGTCTTCTTTTTTCTTTTCTTTTTTTTTTTTTTTTGAGATGGAGTCTCACTCTGTCTCCCAAACTGGAGTGAAGTGGCGCTATCTTGTCTCACTGCAACCTCTGCCTCCCATGTTCAAGCAATTCTCCTGTCTCAGCCTCCTGAGTAAGCTGGGACTATAGGTGCACACCACCCCGCCCCCGGGCCAATTTTTGTATTTTCAGTAGAGATGGGGTTTCACTATATTGGTCAGGCTGATCTCGAACTCCAGCCCTCAGGTGATCCACATGCCTCAGCCTCCCAAAGTGCTGGGACTACAGGGTGAGCCGGGGCGCCTGGCCACTGGAGCTTGTGTTTGAATGGGGTTGGTGGAGATGAGGAGAGCCAAAAATAGGCTATAAACAAAATAAATAACTAACTGCTAGAGGATTCTATTATAAACCAAATCAACAATTCACTTTCATTTTATTCCACATGCACTGAGAATAAGTATTTCAAGCAGTGAAGGGAATACAGTGTACAGTAATATACAAGAAGAAACTAGTAGTTCCTTTTAAAGTCCTTAGCAATTAAGTGAAGGAGATGTAACTGCAACATAGGTAAATATTATAAAAGATTATTCCAAGTGGTTTAAAAAAATGCATTCTAAAAGATTTCAGGGGACTCAGAGGAAAAAAATTTTTATTTAAATAAATGAGATGACAAGAAATGAGGAAATGGAATATTCCTTCAGAGAAAGGAAGTGCTAATTTTAAAGCTTAAATAATAGATGTGACAAGTCGTGCTTAAAGAAAATATTTCAACTGTGTAATAAAAATACATTTCCCAAGTTGAAAAATATATTTTAAAAATCTGGCCGATTTCAAACTTCAAAGAATGAAGGCTCTGAGCTTTGACTAATCCAAAAGGAATATTTATATAAGGTTTTATAAACGGCTGTATCCTTGTTTTGAGCCTATTTCTTTTCTGCCATGTACCTCTACTTTCACTGTTGGTATCACTCAGCAACTGTGTTTTTGTGAA
>NW_012101543.1:4111612-4147439 GCF_000951045.1 Mandrillus leucophaeus | reverse complement strand
GGATTACAGGCGAGAGCCACTGGGCCCTGCCAAAATCACTTTTAAAGTATAGGGCAATGTTACATAAAGGTGGAGATTGCTTTAAAACTGCCAATCAAATAGAAAACCAAGGTTTGAAGAGGATAAATCATGAGTAAAACACCCAGCGATAAAGGCCTCCGTTGTTAGGTTGATGTTTTCTTAAGGGCTTTAAGATGAATTCATTTTTATTTTCAAAAAAATTATTATTATTGGTTTTTCTTTCTTTTTTTTTTTACTTTAAGCAGTAGAAGGAGAAACGAGGAAAGTCAGTGTAACGACAATGAAGAAACTGCATGTGTACAGGAAGTGTAGAGAAAGACTTTTCAAATTCCAGCGGGCAATGGGTGAGGCAATAAATAAGAGATCAATACAGAAATGGTATTAACAGTTAACTTTTGTATTATGTTTCACAGCCTACAAATGCTTTTGCATACCGTGTTATTTAACTCAACACAACTCTTTACTTTCACTAATAATTTATTATCTATTAGTCAGTGTTATTCATGAAATAGACTGAATTAAATACCACTGTTGCCTATGGCTAAACCTTGAATATTTTTATTTTAAGTTCTTTCTTTCAGATGGAAGGATGACAAGAAACTTCTCAAATGCCTCATCCACAAAATCTAATCTCATGCAATGATATGGATTGTTAGTGACACAAATGGGTGTACAAATATTATTTCAATTGCAGAAAACCTACCGCAAACTGACTTCAACCAACATGACTCCAAAGATATAGAGGCTAAGCTTGCTTTAGGACTTGTAAAATATCCCTAAGATCTTGCTATGGGCTCCATATGCTTTGTAGTGCCTCTATATTCAGGCTGCAGTAGGAAGGTCCCAGCAACTGAGTACTGCCACATCATGGCAGCACCCAGTCCATCAAAATATAGTCTGCTTTCTGGCTAATTTAAAAACAAACTCCAGAATTTCTGTTCTGGAGAACAGAACACTAATGTTCTGATGGTAAAAAGTATGGAGGTTACTGGCAAAAGCAACAAGTATCTATTACATCAAAATGCTGCACATAAGAGTGCTTCACACTTTGCTATTTTGTTCTCTCCATGACTAGTCTATTTCTTCTCCAGTCCATCTTATCTGCTGATACCAGATTAATTTTCGTAGAGGACAGACTTATGCATGTCACATCTTTGTCCAGAAACCTTAAAAGTTCCCTGTGATTTATGGAACAAATGTCAGACTTCTTAGCCTGACATTTAATGTCCTTCACAATCTGGTCATGCCCAACTCATCTAACCATTCTTATCTCCAGCCTTTGCTTCTGCTGTGTGCTTTACAAAATGTGTTTTCTTACCCTCTCTATTGTCTAAATTGTACTGACAGTGTAATAAGTAAAGCAAATGGCATGTTTTGTTATGAAGCTGAAAGTAATTTTGTCCTCCTTTCAACTCCCAGAATTGCAAACCTCTGCCACAGTACCCACTACTTTCTACTTGACTCTGTTATTTCTGGATCTGCCTACCAGAGTCCATATTCCTCACTGAAGATGGGGTTTAGGTATTATACATCTTTGCTACTTTTTAAAAAACAAAGAACTTTGTACTTAATAATATGCATTTTGTAAATAAACTAATAAATATAGAGTATTCATAAGAAATAACTGATCCTAGAGCCTCTCTATTTAGGCAGAATTTTTTTTTATTGTAAACAAAGTATTGTCAAATCATTCATTCATTTGTTCAGTCTTTCATTTGTTCAGCCTTTGTTCATTGCAAACCCTGTGCTAGATACTGTGCAAAGTTGATGGAAACACAAAATTCAATGGCTTGATTCTCATTCTCAAGGAACTGAAAGTGTAGGTGGAAAACAACAAATATAATTACAATACAATGGAATAAAATGATGTGGGAACACAGAGGAAAATATAAATTATGTCACAGAAATTCTTTTAAACTTTTGCAAAAAAGGAAACATTTGAGGTGTAAAGAAAAAGAAAAAATAGCAGATATTAATCAAAAAAACAATTCGTGTTTGGGAATTTTGAGAGTTTAATGTAGTGAACGTAGACTGTACTTTGGTTTAGAGGGGAAGATGACATTGAAAGGATTTATCAAAGCCTGCTTAAGAAAGGCTTTATATTTCATTAAAAAGAGTTTATATTTCTTCACGTAGGTAATTGGGCAATAGCCAAAAGTTTGAGGCTAAAGACTGGTATCAGATTTATACACTAGAAGGCAATATAGAGAATGGCCTTGGAGATAGGAAAAGAGGGATCAGAAGACGATTTGAAGGTGAGTAAAACTTTGAAGATTCTAGCATAGAAAACAGGATATATATTAATGTCATTAATTAAGGGAATACAAAAATATAACAGATTCTGGGGATGGGAAAAATGATCATGTTGAATCTGAGATTTATGGAACCTTCAGGTGGAGATATCTAATAGGTGAGATAAGTTACAAGAAATAATGACTGCCTTTTCTATTCCACCACTGGTTGTGGAAAAAATGAAAATGTTTTAAAAGTAAAACAGAAAGTATATAGTCTAATATACAATACAAATTATTTTTGTACATTTTCAAGGTAGGGAAAAACATAATTTGGCGGTCGGCTCATGCTACACCATGAGGAAAGGAAATTAACAAACTAATTTGTTAATGGAAAGGAGATGAACAAATAATTAAATTTATAACTTTTAAGAGAAGGTTGATCCAAGTTGTTCAGGAAGGTGACTTCAAGTTTCTAGACTGGATGAACTCTCATTTGGTTAGTAAATCCCTGAAGACTGATATTTTGGGAAACATTTTTCAGTCTTTTCTGTTGGGACTTTATCATGATTTTCTTCACATTTACTTTCTGGAATTTTACCCCAATAACCGTAACTTTCTGTGTACCAAAAAAACTTAGTAGTTTGGTTGTTGGAAAGGTCATATTAATGTTATTTTCAGTAATTTTGATGGAAGCCATCAAAACCACATGCACAAAAAAAGATAAGCTAAAAGTTAAGAATTATTTTGGTTTCTCTGAAGGAATTATATTAATCTTGTATACTATGTAATGAGGAAGTTTTACATGCAGGTTAAATATTGGTCATTTACAAACTTAAAATGATTAGCCCTTATTTACTTACACACACTTGGAAAAATAATCTTCTTATATATTAAAATATACTCTTGAATAGCTGAGCCATTGGCAAACATTGAAAACTGGGCACTTAACTGTTCTACACTTTACCGATGAAACTGTGACAGCAGCAGAAGTTGGAGTCTGATGTGAATATTATTAGGCTTGCCAAGTTAATTAAATTTAACCAAAAGCATTTCTAAGACAAAATCCTACCCTACAGGACCTTATACTCAATTATAAAAATTAAATATGATATAAGTTTAAGAGAATAAAAAGACAAGCCACATATGGGAGAAAATATTTGTAAAACACATATTTGATAAAGTTCTTATATTCATATATAAAAAACCCTTTAAACTTAACAATAAAAAAAAACCCACCCAATTAAAAAGTGGGAAAAAGATCTGAACAGATATCTTACCGAAGAAGTATATCTGATTGGCAAATAAGTATATGAAAATATGCTCAATATCATGTCATCAGAGAATTATAAATTAAAACAATGGAAAACCATTATACATTTATTAGAATTGCTAATATGGAGAATATTGATAGCACTAAATGCCAGTGAGGACATTGAGGAACAGTACCTTTCATTCATTGCTGATGAGAATGGAAAATGGTACAGCCACTTTGGAATACACTTTGGCAGTTTCTTCTGAAACTAAACATAGTATTACCATAGGATCCAGCAATCACACTCCTAAATATTTAGCCAAATGAGTTGAAAACTTGTATCCAAAAAAAACCTGCATGCAGATATTTATAGCAATTATTTGTTTATTTATTTATTTATTTATTTATTGAGACGGAGTCTGGCTCTGTTGCTCAGGCTGGAGTGCAGTAGCTGATCTCGGGTCACTGCAACCTCCACCTCCCGGGCTGAAGTGATTCTCCTGCCTCAGTCTACCAAGTAGCTGGGACTACAGGTGCCTGCCACCATGCCTGGCTAATTTTTGTATTTTTAGTGGAGACGGGTTTTCACCATGTTGGCCAGGATGGTCTCGATCTCTTGACCTCGTGATCTGTCCGCCTTGGCCTCCCAAAGTGCTGAGATTACAGGCATGAGCCACTGCACCCGGCCCTTTATACCAATTTTATTCGTAATTGCTAAAATTTGAAAGCAACCAAGATGTCTTTCAATAGCTGAATGGATAAACAAATTGTGATATATCCACACAAGGTAATATTATTCAGTGATGAAACGAAATGAGCTACTCAGTCACAAAAAGACATGGAGAAAACTTATATTCACATTTCTTAGTGAAAGCAGCCTGACTGAAAAGGCTACATACTGTATGATTCCAACCATATGACTGCTATGGTTTCAATGTACCTCCCAAAGTTTATGTGTTGGAAACTTAATCCCCGTTGTAACAAGGTGAGAGGTAGGACCTTTAAGAGCTGATTTGGTCATGACGACTCTGTTCTCATAAACAGATTAATGCCGTTATTGTGGGAGTGGGTTGGTTATCTCGGGAAGGAGTTCCTGATAAGGGGATGAGTTCAGCCTCTATTTTCTCTTTGTCTTGTGCACTCGCTTGCCTTTCCACTTTCCACCATAGAATGATGCAAAAAGATGGCCCTCACCAGATGTCCAAGCAGATGCTGGCATCATGCCCTTGAACTCCCCAGACTCTAGAACTGTGATCCAATAAATCTCTTTTATCTCTAAGTTATGTAGTCCATGGAATTCTGATATAGCAGGAGAAACGGGACTAAGACAATGACATTCTGAGAAAGGTGAAACTATGCAGACAGACAGTAAAAAAAGATCTGGGGTTAGGAAAAAGGGAGGGGTGAAGAGATAGAGCATAAGGGAGTTTGGGGGGAGAAGTAAAAGCATTCCGTATAGTATGATAATGGTGTACACATGACGTTATGCATGGGCAACACCTATAAAACTGTGCAACACAAAGAGTGAATGCGAATGTAAACTATGAACTTTAGTTAATGATAATGTATTAATATTCATTCGTCAATTGTAATAAATGTACTACACCAATACAAGATGTTAATAATAGATGAAAAGGAGAGTAAAGAAGGAGGAAATGTTTGAGAACCTCTGTGCTTTCTGTTTAATTTTTTTGTAAGCCTAAAACTGCTTTAAAAATAAAGTCTATTAATTTAAAAACAATAATATTAGTGACTCCATTATTTATGCTCTAAGAAATGGAAATAAATAGCATGGTAATGTGAAGGATTCCAACTAGAGGTATTTATGAAGGCTTCATGGAGGTGGTGAAATTTAAGATATGTGTTGAAGAATGAGCTAAATTTAATGAGAACAAGTAAAATAAACAAGAAATATTTTATTAGGCAGCACTTCATAAACATAACTCTGTGGAATGACGGTAACTCAGACCGGGATGTGTTATGTTATATTGAGAAACAAAGGTGGCATAGCAGCAAGTGACAATGTTTAAGTACTATTCTTCTTATATAATTTATCTCAATATAATAATATTTTTTCTTACTTCAAAGGTGTGGAAAAAGTCTACATGCAAAGTAACTACTAATGAAAGTTTGTGAAGATGTTAAAATCAACAAATTAATCACCCTTATCTTGAGAATATTTTTCCCTTTGCTAATGTTGACATCTTTACTTAATTCTTGTATTTCTCTTTCCTTTTATTGCCAAAAATTTTAAATAAATGAGCTATATTCAGTTCCTCAGTAGCAATACTTTATTATTACACATATATTTTAATGGCATCTTATGTGTCAGATTCAAAGGTCTTCATCCATTCTCATTTTTCTACACACTTTTTGAGTTCTCACTCCTATTCACCATAAATTTTTCTTGAAAGCTTCTTTATCCTCAAATTTCAAAATACTGGAGGATTCTTCTCCTCAATTCTGCCTCTCTCTTTTGGTAATAACTCCTAAATTGATACAACACCCACGTTGCACTCTCTGATTGCTGTGCTGTGAGTATGCAAGTATGAATAAGACAGGTTTCTGGGACCTCCCAATCTAGCGAAATGCAAGAGCATGGGGCCTATCTGCTGTGAGAGGCATAAGCAAAGCACTAAGGTGGAACTGATGCTGGCCTAATAAATATGTGGGGGGAGGCAGCATGGGAACAGGGAACAGCAAATGGAAAATTGTGGTAATAACAACCTGTGATATGTCAGAAACTGGGTGAGAAATCTATCAAGGCTAGAGCTTAAAGGTAGATAAAAAGTTGAAGATCAGGACAGCTGAAAAGAAGACTGAGGACTGAGTTGTAAAGGATTTTACTCTTTATGCAAATATATTTGCTCTTTAATGAACACAGTCAGTGCTCAATAAGTACTGGGTAAAAGTGTCAATAAATCATTTGACTAACTAGCATGTGTTGAATAGGAAGTGAAAAATAAATGATCTCTGATTATGAGAAACATAATATGTAGTTGGAGGGAAAACAGTTTATAGGATGAGAAAACAGAATACTACAAAATTATACAAGGCACATAAGTATGGGAGAAAAGAGTATTAATCAATGTGTATATACTGACTATTAGTTCTTGAATGCCAAGTAGGCTTTGGGTAGGGTCAGAAGAGAAAGGATGACATTTAGGTAAATGGAAAAGCTCAAACAAAGACATAGCTGAAAATTGGCCAAGAATGGAATAAGAACAATACTGGCATTGGGCTACATGAATAACTACTGTGTGTTGGGAAATGTAACAGTCATTGATGTTTGCAATAGCCAGCAACCAAGCTGGCCACAAAGATAAAATTCTCATATTTATTAGCAAGATGAAAAAAAAAGGGATAAAGTAGAATCAAAATTGAAGGTATCAAAGACACAGGCAGAATGAGCATCATATTTATAGGGTGCCATCAATAGAATAAGCAGAAAAGGGGAAAAATTTAGGGTTATTCAGCGTAAAACTCAACTATCCTTAATTCATGGCTCCCTATGTCTCAATTAGAACTCTAAAAAGTTCTAGCTGAGGATTTAAAAATATCCAAAGACCAGAACGCTGGCAGATATAGTCTTCCCTGAGTATCCTGCTGACCTCCCTGAATAAGCCTTTTATCATTTTGTCTTCTTTGTCACTATGGCATATTTAAGTTTAGATAGTTTTCTTCCTTCCACCATTCCTTCCACTGACCATCTGCTCTGTATATTATTATGCTCCATAAATGCCTCTCTCCTCTTTTATGTTTATTGAAGTCCTAACCATTTTTTATGGTCAAACTGAAGTCATACTTCTACTAAATCTTAACCAACAACTCCTTAGGACTTTTACTGCAAATTATATTACATTATAATATATTATTATATTATATTATAATACATTATTATATTATATTATATTATATTATTATATTATATAATTTGCACTTACCTGCTAAGCTAAAATTCAAGATACATTGTGTTGGCAAGGCTGTAGAGAGGAGCTCTCATGAGTTTATGGTGAGAGAGTAAATTATACAATCCCTACTATGGAGGCTAGTTGGCAGCAATGATCAAAATTCAAATGTGTATACTCTTTGGCACCATAATTCTATTCCCAGAAATTTGTCCTAGACATATACTACTACACAGGTAAAATTACATATGTACATAGTCAGTGTGACATTATTTATAAAAGGAAAATAAAGAAAACACCCTAAATTTCCATCAATAAATCAAAGAAATTATGGTATATCCATAAAAGGGAATATTTTGCAATTGCCAAAAATAAAAAGAACAAGGAAATACTTTATGCATGTATTAATATGGATTAATATGGAAATAATTTTAAGATGCAAAACCACATACAATATAAGCTAGAAGAATGGAACAGAAAATTCATTCCAGTACTATTGGGTAAAAACTAGTGGTGAAAAAGTCATGTTCCAGATCTAAGAGAAAAGGCTTTTAGTTTCCCCCCCTTTAGTTTGATACTAAATGTGGGTCTGTTCCATATGGCTTTTATTATGTTTAGGTATGTTTCTTCTATACCCACTTTTTGATAGTTTTTATCATGAAGGAATGTTGAATTTTATTAAATACGTTTTCAGCATCAGTTTAAATCATCATATGGTTTTAGTCCTGCATTCTGTTAATATGATGTATCACGTTGATTGACTTGGAACCATGCTTGCATCTCTGGAATAAATCCCACTTGGTCATGATGAATTATTTTCTTCATGTGTTGTTAATTTCACATTGCTCGTATTACATTGAGGATTTAAGCATCAATATTGATAAGGAATATCAGCCTGTAGTTTTCTTTTTTGATGTGTCTTTGTCTGTTTTTGGTATCGTGGTAATACTGGCCTCATTGAATGAATTTGGACATATTACCTCCTCCTCTAGCTTTTAGTTTGAGGAGGATTGGTATAAGTTTTTCTTTAACTGTTCGGTAGAATTCAGCAGTGAAGCCATGGGTTATGGGCTTTTCTTTGCTGGAAGACTTTTTATTACAGCTTCGATCTCACTACTTGCTATTGATCTGTTCAGGTTTTGGATTTCTTCATGGTTCAATCTTGGTAGCTTGTATATGTCTAGGAATTTATCCATTTCCTCTAGATTTTCAAATTTATTGGCATAAATAATTGCTCACAGTAACCATTAGTGACCCTATGAATTTCAGCAGTATCTGCTGTGATGTCTCCTTTTTCATCTCTGATTTCATTTATTTGGGTCTTCTCACTGTTTTTCTTAGTCTGGCTAAAGGTTTGTTGATTTTATTTATGTTTTCCAAAAAAAAACATGTTTTTACTTCATTAATTTTGTATGGTTGTCTTCATTTCAAGTTCATTTATTTCTGACATATTATTTATTATTTTCTTTTCTTTTACCAATTTTAGGTTTGGTTTGCTCTTGCTTTCCTGTTTCTTTAAGATGCATTGTTAGGTTGTTTATTTGAAGTTTTTCTTCTTTTTTGATGTAGGCATTTATAGCTACAAATTTCCCTCTTAGTACTGCTTTCACTGTATCCCATAAGTTTTGTTATGTTGTGTTTCCATTATCATTTGTTTCAGGAAATTTTTTAATTTCCTTCTTAATTTCTTTACTGACCCACTGGTCATTCAGAAACACATTAATTTCCATGTGTGTGTGTAATTTCTGAAACTCCTCATTATTGATTTCTAGTTTTAATCTACTGTGGTCAAAGAAGATGCTTGATATTATTTCAATTTTTAAAATGTTTTAGAACTTGTTTTGTTAACCTAATAAATGGTCTATTCTTGTACAGGGGAGAAGAATGTGTCTTCTACAGCCACTGGATGAAATGTTCTGTAAATATTTATTAGGTCCATTTGGTCTTCAATGCAGATTCAGTCTGATGTATCTTTGTTGCTTTTCTGTGTGGAGGATCTGTCCAATGCTGAAAGTGGGGTGTTGACATTTCCAGCTATTATTGTACTGGGATTTCTTCTTTGTCTCTTCTTACAGTTTTTCTCTTGAAACCTCTTTTGTCTGATATAAGTATAGCTACACTTGCTCTTTTTGGGTTCCATTTGTGTAAAATATCTTTTTCCATTCCTATATTTTCAGTTTATGTGTATCTTTAGAGATGAAGCGTGTTTCTTGTAGGCAAAAGATCATGGGATTTTGTTTTTATATCCATTCAGCCAGTCTGTGTCTTTTGATTAGATAGTTTAGCCCATTGTTGGTTATAATTTAATATTATTATTGATAAAGAAGTACATACTGTTGCCATTTTGTTATTTGTTTTCTGGTTGTTTTGTAGTCTTATCTTCTTTATTGCCTTCCTTCCTGTCTTCCTTTTAGTGAAGGTGATTTTCTCTGGTGGTATGTTTTAATTTCTTACTTTTTATTTTTTAAGTATCTGTTGTTTGCTTTTTGATTAGCAGTGATCATGAGACTTGCAAATGCTATGTCATAACCCATTATTTTCAACTGACAGCAGCTTAACACTGTTTGCATAAAAAACAAGCAAGCAACAAGACAACTAATAAACTCTACACTTTAACTTCTTCCCATTGCTTTTTAACTTATTGTTGTTCCCTTTATGTTTTCTTGTACTTGTCGATGTCTTGAAAAATTGTTGTAGTTATTATTTTTGATTGACCTGTTATTTTTGATTGATTAACCTGTTTGTCTTTCTACCTAAGAGTTTTCATTATTATAATATTCTGTTTTTCTAAGTACTTATTATTAACTGTGAGTTTTGTACCTTCAGGTAATTTCTCATTGTTCATTAACATCCTTTTCTTTCTTATTGAAGTACTCTCTTTAGCATTTTTTTTTTGTAGGACAGGTCTGGTGTTGATGAAATCCCTCAGCTTTTGTTTGTCTGGGAAAGTCTCTATTTCTTCTTCGTGTTTGAGAAATATTTTTTGCTGGATGTACTATTCTAGGGTAAAAGTATTTTTCCTTCAGCACTTTAAATATGTCATTCCAAACTCTCCTGGCCTGTAAGATTTCCACTGAAAAGTCTGCTGCCAAATGTAGTAGAGCTCCATTGCATGTTATTTGTTTCTTTTATCTTGCTTCTTTTGGATCCTTTCTCTATCCTTTATTTTTAGGAGTTCGATTAGTAGTCTTCTTTAGGTTAAATATGCTTAGTGTTCTACAACCTTCTTGTACTTAAATATTGATATCTTTCTCTGGGTTTGGAAAGTTCTCTGTTATCCCTTTGAATACTTAATATTCTCATTCTCTCTCTTTCTCTCTTCCTGCCTCTTCTTTAAAGCCAACAACTCTTAGATTTGTCCCTTTGAGGTGATTTTCTAAATCTTCTAGGCATATTTCATTTTTTAATTTCTTTTTCTTTTTTTCCCTCTGACTCTGTGTGTTCACATTGTCTTTAAGCTCACTAATCCTTTATTCTTCTTGATCAATTCTGCTGGTTAGAGACTCTGATATATTCTTTAGTATATCAATTGCATTTTTCAACTCCAGAGTTTCTGCTTCTTTTCAGTTATTTAAATTGCTTTGCTAAATTTATCTGATAAAATTCTGAATTTCTTCTCTGTATTATCTTGAATGTCTTTGAGTTTCCTTAAACAGCACTTTTGAAGTATCTGTCTGTTAGGTCACATATCTTTCTCTCTGGGATTGATCTCTGCTGCCATATTTAGTTAGTTTGGTGAGGTCATGTTTTTCTGGATGGTCGTAATTCTTGTGGGTTTTCGTCTGGCCATTGAAGAGTTAGGTATTTATTGTAGTCTTTATAGTCTGGGCTTGTTTGTACCCTTCCTCTTGGGAAGGCTTTCCAGGTATTTGTAGGGAGTTGGGTGTTTTGATCTAGGCTGTTTCTGCATTACAGCACACCCCAAGCCCAGTAATGCTTTGGTTCTTGTACATTCATAGCAGTATCACCTTGGTATTCTTGGATAAAATCCAGAAGAATTCTCTGGGTTGCCAGGCAGAGACTCTTGTCCTTTTCCCTGACTTTCTCCCAAATGAATGAAGTCTGTCTCTCTGTGCTGAGCCTCCTAGACTTGGGTAGGGGGACACAAGCACTTCTATGGCCTCCGCCATTAGGCCTGAAGCCAGCACAACAGTGAGTCTCACCCAAGGCCCGCTGTAACCACTACCTGGCTGTTGCATAGGCTTACTCAAGGCCCTAGGGCTCTACAAACATCATGTGGAGAAGCCAGCCAGCCTTGTGTCCTTCCCTTTAGGGTAGTGAGTTCCCCCTGGCGTTGGGTGGGTTCAAAGATACCGTCTGGGAGCCAGGAATTGGAGCAAAACTCCTTAGAAATCTACCTGGTACTTTTTCTACTGTAGCTAAGCTGGAACTCATACCATGAGACAAAGTATTTCTTACTCTTCTCTTACCTTTTCACAGACAGAGGAGTCTCTCCCTGTGGCCACCACCACTGTAGGCTCACGAGGACTACTGCGAGACTACCAGAGATGTTCATTTAAGCCACAGGGCTCCTGGCAGTTCGTGGTGAATGCTACCAGGCCTGCTACTCTCCCTTCAGGGCAGTAGGCTCCTTTCTAGCCCAGGCCAAGTCCAGAAATATCATCTAAGAAGCAAGGCCTGTATCTGGGGACCCGAGATCCTGCTTAATTCTTTACCTCCCTGTAGCCAAGGTGGTACCTAAGGTGTAAGACAAAGTCTCCTTTACTTTTCCCTCTGCTTCTCTCAAGCCAGAGGAGTCTCACCATAGCCACTATATCTGGGAATGTACTGGGTCTCACCTGAAGGCAGTATGTCTCAGAGTCTTACCCAAGATCCACAGTGTACTACCTTGGTATCAATACTGATTATTCAGGGACTAAGGGCTTGTTAGTCAGCAGGTGATGCCTTCTGCCAGGACTGGATCTTTCCCTTTAAGGCAGAGGATTCCCTTCTGGCCTATGGTGTATCTAGAAATGTTGTCCAAGAGTTAGGTCCTAGAATGAGAACCTTATGTCTCTGCCCATTGCCTTATCCTAGTGTGGCTGAGCTGGTAATTGAGATGCAAGACAAAGTCCTCTTTACTCTTCCTTTTCTTCTCCTCAAGCAGAAGGAAGGGGTTTCTGTTGCTGGGAGCTATGCTGCCAGAATTTGTGGCAAGGGTAGCACAAGCAGAACCTTAGCCACCTAGCTTATGTCTCGCTAGGTAGAATGCTACCCAAGTCCACCATCTCCAAGCCCGGCACAGCACCAGGACTTGCCTAGAAGTTGCAGTCCCTGTGGCCTAGACTGCCTTACAAGTTTATTTAGTGCCCCAGAGCACTTTATCCCACAGTGGCTAGGCTTGTCAAAACTCAAGTTCTGATGCTGGGATGTGGGATTTCTCTCTGCCTAGGGCTGATCTAAATGATTCCTTCATGAGTGGGTGTTGGCTGAGTTCATCCCAGTTTTGCTCTCCACTGTGACAGGGCAGCACCAAGCTCAATGCAAAGTACCACAACTGCTGCACTTTCCCTGCTCCAAGCACATAGATTCTCTCTCCACACCATATGCCTGCTGCTGAGGAGAGAGAAAAGGGTGTGTTGGTGATTCAAGGCTGTCTTTCCTACCCTCTTCAGTGCCTCTTTCAGCGATATGAATTTAAAACCATGTGCTGTGATTGCTCACCTGATTTTTAGTTCTTATGAAGGTGCTTTCTTTTGCATAGATAGTTGATAAATTTGATTTTCCTGTGGCAGGTGGCAATCAGTGGAGGTTTCTATTTGGCTATATTTCCCTTTCTCTCATAAGTGTCTATTTTTAAAACTTGTTATTTTATCTAGAATTCTCAATGAGTAACCACAACAGTATCTATTTACTTTAAAGCAAGTGCATGAATGGTTTAGATCAAACAACTAATTTCTAACCCTCCCACTACTGGGAAGCCTTCCATTCTCTGAAGGATTGTATGTCATTATTATCAACTAGCTGTGTGCTTTTTTTAGGATTCTATCAATTTATGTATTAAAACAAACTATTGTTCAAATCCCTTCTAGCGTTCCCATACAGCAGCATTCTGTGACATTAAACAAATTCTTTAAGTCTTTGTTCAATTGTCAGCATCTCAGAAATACTTTTTAATGCATACCTTTTTTTCCCCCAATTCAAGGACCACCAATGCCCCTTTTCTGTTATATAGGGGTGTGTGTGTATGTGTGTGTGTGTGTTCATCCTTGTGTATCATTTAAAAATTTTTTATTTTTACTACAATATTTTAATGTAAAGATATAGATACACACATTTACTAGCTGTAAGCTTCATAGGGGCAGTATGTCTTGCTTTCTTCTTTATTGTCCACTGCTTTATCTCCAGTATGTAAAGTAGTGTCTGGTACATAGAGGTACTCAGTGAATATTTGTTGAGAAAAAAATGTAATTATTTTAGGGAACCCAAGAAGGTTTAGGTCTTCAAATTGTAAACCCAACTACATTACATCTTCAGATGTAATTAAAAGAATGAATGAAAATCTATAACATTGAACGCTTGAATTTTATAATTTCTTTGGTAATTGCTCACATTTTACCAGAAATGTTAATGAGAATGTCAGTTCCAACACTGGACCAGCCTGGGATAAACACAAAAAAAGAGAGGTCTTGGGAGGGCAACAAGGGTAAAGACCAAAAACAAAGGGAATATAATGAGCATATATAATATAGGGTTATCATCAATAACAAAACTTCAACTATGCAATAAGTACTTCGGTTATAATTTCATTTTTCCAAATATCTTCTAGAAAAAGTGTGCTCATAATGTGTATGCTGACTGAATATTCTATAGGGTCATGCATGCAATAGCTCATTTTTAGCTTTACCTAAGGATATTTGAGAATGGGAAATTCCCAGTATGTTTGAAGACAGCATTACAGGATATCCTCCCACAGAATCTTGAAGCACTCACTTTATTAAGAGAGTTTAAAACGTTTCTGTTATGTGTTGTGACTAAAGTTAACAAAAGCTAGATTTCCTTTTGAGAATTTGCTAAATTACCTCTGGCCAGATGGCTTCTATATCCTGAATTTCCTTCCTATGCTGATCTTTGACGATCCTCAGCTGCATTGGCTGTCTTGGCTATTTAACCTCCTCTCATTATGCTCTCATCTGCTGAAAGGGATTCTCCACGGATCAGCTGCAAAATAAATCTCCTTTATTTAATTGCATCCAGAAATAGAACTGAAATATTACATGTGAAAATAACAATTAAGCAAAACACTTTATAAATCTAAAACATAAAAATGCACACCTTGTATAGGACAATCTGTTTTGTACTTTTAAAAATACAAAAGTCTTTGATTTTCCCATCAAAGGCTTACCATTGCAGATAATAATTAATAGCTTCATCCATACAGTGCCTGGCAGAGTGCCTCACTATGGATTTATTATTTTAATGCCATACCTCATTAAATAAATTTTTGATAGCTGGCCCAGTTTGTATATATATACACACACACATATATATAATTAATAAGCATATATTTATCAACATATGCAATTAATACAATTAATGGATGCTTGTTGACTAATAGAATAAATAGTTGTTATAAAGCTGAGGTAGTTTTTTTTTCTATTAAATCCAGTTGTCTCTTCTTCTTCAGCTATCAGGAGCCACTCTTCACTTTACCACAAATAGCATCAATCCTTAGTAACTGAATGTCTGGTCTTGGAACACCCTTTTCCTAGGTATTCCTAGAACCACTGAGGAATGTTTTCCAGTTCTAGAATTATTCTAGTTATTCCTCTACCAATGCCTTGCTCCTTGTGCCAGATCACACCTCCATCCTACTCTGCATCTTCTCTTGCTTTCTGGAAACTTTTTCCTAAGGCAGTTGCTGCCGTCCACTTTGGTATTGCTTTCCAAGCATGGACCCAGAATATTCCCTAACTCTGCAAAGCACAGCTATGACCAGCCCACATGGTTTAGCAAGATTTCACTTAAAGGTTTGCATAGAGAAACCCAAATTTTCATTGGTGAGAAGCATATACACACACATTCACAAAAGTAAAACACTTGAAACGGGATTGAGTATATGAGAGATTTTAGACTGGGCTACTCCACAGGTACCCTCAGACAATTCTCTACTGTGCTTCCACAGAACCATCATATTTCAAGGGTCACCATACCTCCCTTTCTATATCTCCCCACCAAAGAATTCAGAACACCACTCTCAGATAGCCACCAAAAAATGTGTGTGTGAGAGGGATTTCTGGAAACTCTTTCCAGAATAAAATTAAGCCTTTGCATTTTTGTTCTTGAAAGAATAACATTTTATTGTCTTAACTTTCTCATCCCAGAATAAGATGTTTACAGTACCTTTGTATAACCCGCAGGCCAATTAACAACAACAAATTTTTTCCTTAAGAAACGATATATCATCCTTTTATATGAAAAACTGCTCTCAGCTTTGAAATAACATTAGCCTGTATCCTCTTCCTACCCTCACCTACACACTTGCACCCACGACCACACGTTAAAGCCATTGGTGTAAACCAATATGGGAGTCTAGTTTACTATACGCCCAGACCAGCATGTGGAAAATGCCCTTCTATTCTGCCAAGATATACTTTAGCTATAGTTTTCCAAATATTAGCAGAACATATTTATTTCTTTAAAAAATCGTGAACTAAAAAAATTGTGAATATATTTCAAGCCTCTGATTTTAAAAGAATGACATAGTAGCAATTTGTTTTAGATGTAAAGTATATGAAGACTTCAGGAGAAATATCAGAAACAAATATACTGATGTCTACAAGCCGAAACCCTCACTGTATCAGTATTTCTAAACATTGGCATTTAACTATGTGAAGCAGTTTTGGGAAATACTGATACTTGAGACTTAACCTCAGCAACTCTGATTTATTTGGTATGGTGTGTCCCAAGCATGAATATTTTTGTAAAAATCTCTCCAGGTGATTCTACATGCAGCCAAGATTGAGAACATCGGCACTACGTAAATCCAATGTGTGTGCTGCCATTTCCCTTCTCCCCAGTGCACCAAAATGCTCTCTGCACCAAAACTGCCGCCCACACTGCACCATGCTACTGCTGTGGGATGGGAGGGGAGTGGCATCAGCAATGCAAGACTGTTCTTTCTGCCTCATTAGTGTCTCTTTCAGGAATATGAAGCTAAAATCAGGTACTGGGAGTGCTCCTCTGATTTTTGGTTTTCATGAATGTGCTTTTTTCGTGTAGATAGTTGTCAAACTGGTATCCTTGCAGTGGAGATGATTGTCAGGACCTTCCATTCTGTCATCTTGCTCTATCCCAATAGTCTCTATTTGATTTTTTATGGACAAACTAGTGGTGTTTGTTAGACTGGAGACTGTGTTCAGTGTAGATTTCAATATTGAATTCTTACTTCACAAATAGGAAACATCTTACAATTCCATGTCTTACAAAGTCATTCAATTTGTAACGTTTGGAGTTATACAACCCTTCGGTAACATCAGGGAATTGAACATAGGTAACAGAGGAAATTGCTAATTAATTTTTGATATGTACTTATCTATTTGTAAATGTAAATCAATTAAGAAAATATTTCATGCTCATTAGAAAGAAGAAAGGTACTTTGGAATTTGGACCAGTGATGTGTGTGTGTGTGTGTGTGTGTGTTTGTGTGTGTATGTGCATGTGTGTGTGTTTATTGTTAAATTTGACCTGTATCTAATGTTACTGACTGAGGTTACAAGGTCTCTTGTGTCTGTCTATAATTGATAAAATCCTTGACCTTTCATTATATATGAAATATTTCCTCACTCCAGAGGGTATTAATATAGTAAGTACAAGGCCTCTAAAAATAAATGAGGTTTGTGCTGATACAGAAAGTAATAGGCCGGGCACAGTGGCTCACGCCTGTAATCCCAGCACATTAGGAGGCCGAGCTGGGCAGATCAGCTGAGGCTGGGATTTCGAGACCTGCCTGACCAACATGGAGAAACCCCGTCTCTACTAAAAATACAAAATTAGCTGGGTGTGGTGGTGCATGCCTGTAATCCCAGCTACTCTGGAGGCTGAGGCAGGAGAATCGCTTGAACCTGGGAGGTGGAGGTTGCAGTGAGCCAGGATCATGCCACTGCACTCCAGCCTGGGCAACAAGAGCAAAACTCTGTCTCAAAAAAAAAAAAAAAAGAAAGAAACACAGACATAACTCTAATATTCTCAGAAAACAAAGACAAAACTTCTAATATTTTTAAAAGTACTTGCATTTTAAGAAGAAAAGTCCCATCTCACTAAAACTGCTGGTTCAGATCATGCTGCTTGCTTTGTTGTGAGTCAGAAACAGTCCTTTATTTCTGACCCAGAAGTCTTGTGTCTTCTACCAGCAACCCTGGAACTTTGGCAGGCTAACTTGTTAGCTTGTAAATATGGTAACATCTTATCCTTCATAGAGCAACATCAAAAGGCCTAAAAACTGTTAGGGGACTAACCAAAGACCTTTGATATCAATATTGAAAAGAGAAGAAAAACAAAAGGTACCAGTGAATCAGCATTTCAGATTTACATGTATGCAAAGGTAGCCCAAAAGTGTCTACAAAGTCTGGACAGAATTTCAGACATATTATATGGTAAAGTTGAAAAATAGACAATTAAAACTTCTCATATCTTCTTAAGACTTAACTGCTATACCTGTGATTATGTCATGTATACCTTGAGAGAGCCACTGAACTAATTCTGAAGGTAAGGGTTTATAGTTCTAAGGGTCAGAAGGCACTGTAAAGTCAAAAGATTCGGCCTTTTGTCAAGACAGTAATACTTTCAAGAAGACACTCTAAGGAGACGAAGTGAGGAGGAAGGAGCATCTCTATATTAAAAAATAAAAGCATATCTTACTCAACCATCAGGGGAAACTGATGAAATTTTCATGACACAGTTATGTATGCTTAATGGAGAATAATCCTCTTCTCCATTCTGATGTTGATGGTCACTCAATAAATTAAACCCAGCCTTTCAGTTATATCATCAATAGGTAGCTTATGCTTTTCGTTCATGCTTATCGGAAGGCTCTGCTGTAGGCCAGAATTTTTTTCTTCAAGATAGTAAAATAGTCGCAGAGTCTCTCAGAAAGACATGTGTCATATGTTTTTAAATGATTTGTACCTGAGGAATAGACTCAAAAGTACAGGCTTTGGAACTTAAGGTGGTATCACTTAGATGACTATAAAGACAATACACGGCAATTGAGTCAGCAGTTTGTTTTTTTTTTTAAATTCCAGAAGCCACCAAATTCATGAAAGCACACTACTGACCCAAGATAGAGACGGACAATAATCAATTGTGTAGTACTAAATAAACTGATGAAGAAAATCTATTGTGTGTCCAGGTGTGTGCTGTTTTGTCTGCAATATTATCGATATGTATGATGGTTACAGGAAGCAGCCCCTTATCATTTGCATATCATTAATCCTCAACTTATTAGATTATGCTTTTGCAGACTGAAATGAAACACATTTTAAAGAGTATTTTCTTTACTACTTTGCAAAAAATGGTTTTACTACATCCTTTTAATTTTAATGACGAGGTTGTTATTTTCAAGCTTCAATAGAAACCTTTTTTAATAGGAATTTCATTGCACAAATCAATTGCACAGCCAAGATCATGTACAAGACAACCTTCTCATATTTGAGAATAAATCCAATTTAATCAGAACTATAAGCCCTTCATTAAGGAACAAGTGCTGTAACTCAGATGTGGAATCAAAGTCTAAGAGCTCTCCCAGGAAACTGGTCTGCTACCTCATTTAGATTACAAGATCACAGTCTCATAGGTGGCATAAAATATCAATTCCTTGCTGATCTCACACTTAGCAGATTCTAGGACCTTAGAACAGTAGAATTCACACACATGAATAAGTGGTACATATGTAACCTGATAAAAACAAATGTCTTTTTTTCCCTAGCCTCAGAATAGAAGAACAAGTAAGAGTTATTTAAACCAAAACAAAACAATTGTGAAGCAGACTATTCAAAAGCCGTGTAATATCTTTGGTTATATATCTGTAACTTGACAAAATACTCGGACAAACTTATTTTTTTAATCAAGAATAATCTTCAGAGTTTATTTAGGATCACAAACGGAGACTGTCATACTGAAGCGTTGTCCAACAAGCCCACTCAAGAATTACCTGATTATGATCCTTTGTTTTGAATTACTACTTACTATTGATTAGTCCATTTTACATCTCTCAAAGGGTAGACGTTAGCAATGCTAATATTGATAGCAATGCTAATATTTTATCCTGCAGATACGCAATTGGTGTCTGAAATCCACCATTACTCCTCCTCTTCCTTCTCTTTCTTCTTCTGTCATATAAGACATTATTTAGTTTTGTGTATAATGTTACAACCATTCTTTTATTCAGTCACCATAAATGCTTTTGTTTCTTCTATACTTTGTTGGAAACAGCTTCACCCTCCTGGTTCACTAAAGTGTTAAATAGATTTGGGGCATGTGCTTATTTTCATATGAAAGTCACCTTTTAACCTTTGCAAATCATACTTTGACATCACAGAAGGATTCAAACAACAATGGGACTCGAGATTCTGTAGATATATAATTCTCTGTTTATGTAGTCCACTACAAAATGAGATTTTCTTTCTCCTGAAAATTTTTCCAACATTACTATTCTTTTGGTGCTCTAAAGAGCACTAAAATAATTTGTATTACTACCCATTTTACAAAATTAATTTCATGCAGAATCCAGATATTACCATTATAATCCCTGTTATAAACAGCTAATGCTAATGTATGCACTGGCCATTAGAAAAATGCAAATCAGAACCATAATGAGATACCATCTCATTATGCCAGGTAGAATGGGGATCATTAAAAAGTCAGGAAACAACAGATGCTGCGAGGATGTGGAGAAATAAGAATGCTTTTACACTGTTGGTAGGAGTGTAAATTAGTTCAACCATTGTGGAAGACAGTGTGGCCAATCCTCAAGAATCTAGAACTAGAAATACCATTTGACCCAGCAATCCCATTACTGGGTATATACCCAAAGGATTGTAAATCATTCTACTATAAAGACACATGCACACATATGTTTACTGTGTCACTGTTCACAATAGCAAAGACTTGGAACCAACCCAAATGTCCATCAATGATAGACTGGATAAAGAAAGTGTGGCACATATATACCATGGAACACTATGCAGCCATCAAAAAGGATGAGTTCATGTCCTTTGCAGGGACATGGATGAAGCTGGAAACCATCATTCTCAGCAAACTAACTCAAGAACAGAAAACCAAACAACACGTGTTCTCACTCATAAGTATGAGTTGAACAATGAGAACACCAGGAGGGAAAAATCAAACAATGTGGCTTTTAAGATGATTTGGTATCTTTGTTAATACATTTTTTAAATCACATAAACCAAAATGTACTTAAAATTTAAAAATAATTAAAATTATTCAAAGTGATTAACCACATAGCTATGAATTACAATATAAAATTAAGGTATCTGATTTAGAGTAAAGTCAAATAACAAACCAACTTTGTCAATTAGAGGTTTTAAAAGTAATAACTTTAAGTATCCAAAGTGATCTTCTAAGTTATACTTTTTTTTTTAAAGCTTTAAGAAACTTATTTGGATTAAGACAAGTTGCATTGGTAATTCAATACAATCTATACTTAACAGAATTTAAAATGTTTATTATTCCATTCTTTTTTGTTATTATTACACTTTAAGTTCTGGAGTACATGTGCAGAATGTGCAGGTTTGTTACATAGGTATACACGTGTCATGGTGGTTTGCTGCACCCATCAACCTGTCACCTACATTAGGTATTTCTCCTAATGCTATCCCTCCCCAACACCCCCAAGACACCCACCAACAGGCCACATTGTGTGATTTGATGGCTGCATAGTGTTCCATGGTATATATGGAGGGCTGTTTCCCTTCCACATTGCCCTAGCAGGGTTTCTCCATAAAGGTACCACCCCTGAAGCACACCTCTGCCTGGAAATCCAGGCATTTCCACACATACTCTGAAACCTAGGCGGCGGTTCCCCAACCTCAATTCTTGACTTTTGTGCACCTGCAGGCTCAACGCCATGTGGGAGATGCCAAGGCTTGGGGTTTGCACCCTCTGCAGCAATGGCCTGAGCTGTATACTGGCCCATTTTAGCCACAGCTGGGATGCAGGGCATCAAGTCCTAAGACTGCACAAAGCAACAAGGCCCTCAGCCTGGCCCACAAAACCATTTTTTCCTCCTAGACCTCCTGGCTTGTGATAGGAAGGGCCGCCATGAAGACCTCTGACATGCCCTGCAGACATTTTCCCCATTATCTTGGTGATTAACATTTGGCTCCTCATAATTTAAGCAAATTTCAGCAGCTGGCTTGAATTTCTGCTTAGAAAATGGGTTATCTTTTCTATGGCATTCTCAGCTGCAAATTTTCCAAATTTTTATGCTCTGCTTCCCTTTTAAATATGAATTCCAATTCCAAACCATATCTTTGTGAATACATAAAACTGAATACATTTAACAGCACCCAAGTCACCTCTTGAATGTATAGCAAGAGTGACCTTTACTCCAGTTCCCAACAAGTTTCTCATCTACATCTGAGACCACCTCAGCCTGGACATTATTGTCCATATCACTATCAGCATTTTGGTCAAAGCCATTCAACAAGTCTGTAGGAAGTTCCAAAACTTTCCTACATCTTCCTGTCTTCTGAGCCCTCAAAGTCTCTAGGAAGTTCCAAACTTTCCCACATTTTCATATCTTCTGAGCCCTCCAAACTGTTCCAACCTCTGCCTATTACCCAGTTTCAAAGTTGCTTCCACAATTTCCAGTATCTTTACAGCAGCGACCCACTTTTAGTAACAATTTAGTGTATTAGTCCATTTTCACACTGCTATAAGGTCATACCTGAGACTGGGTAATTTATAAAGGAAAGAGGTTTAATTGACTCACAGTTCTTCAGAGCTGGGGAGGCCTCAGGAATTTTACAATCATGGCAGAAAGGGAAGCAAGCATGTCCTTCACATGGTGGCAGCGAGGAGATGTGCAGAGCAAAGTTAGCGGGGAAACCCCTTATAAAAACATCAGAGCTCATGAGAACTCACTCACTGTCACAAGAACAGTGAGAACACCAGATCATATCATGAATACTTGATTTTTAAAAGACACACAGCAAAATACAGCTGACAACCTAAGAAATACAGGTTATTTCTTATCTAAAATGCTTAGGATGAGAAGTGTTTCAAATTTTGGCTTTGGGAATATTTGCACATACATAATGAGATATCTTGGGGGAAAGAACTGAAGTCTAAATACAATTTTTTTATATTTCACATGTGCTTTATAGACATAACCTGGAGGTAACTTTATAAGACATTTTTAATATTTTTGTGCATGAAACAAAGTTTGTGTACATTGAACCATCAGAAAGTGATAGAAACCCTATCTCAGCCAGTCATGAGGATAATCTGTGGTTCCTTGGCAATCACCACCATTCTTGACTAAATGTATAAGCTACTGATATGCCATCATTCTCTTAAACTTATTCACACATAAGTAACCGTAAAAAATAGGAGATACCATTAATACAGTGAGAAAATAATATGTTCAGAGTAACTAAGAAGCAGAGTAGCATCACCAGAACACCTTATTTCAGTTATTACACAACAGCAACAATAAACAATGGCAGGCTTTCAGTCTCTGCCTACAATGCTGTGTTTTGATTAAAAGGTTACTTTATGTTGCATTTTATTATTTTTTTAGGTAAGAAGAAATGTCAGAAGCAGTTGAATGACCAGAAACCGTGTCCTTTAGGGTTGAGGAGACATTCTGCTGGATAGAGTTTTAAACGTTTCCTCCAGTTATCTGCCTTATTAACCAGGATTTTCGTCTCAGGAGTCTCCCTTTGATTTTATAAACCGACACAATTTCCTGTTTTGTTATGAAAGCACACTGCTCTAGTCCTTCAATAAACCCATTGCACATTTTCACCATGTTGTCTATAGGCACTTTTTCTGCAGTGTTAACAATGTCATCTTCATTGTCATTATTGTCATAATCACCTTGATTCGGGACCATTTCAACTACCTCACCAGTCGATGAATGAACAACTGGAGCTTTATTATTGAGGTTAAAAACTTTGTTATCCCCTTCTTCCAGCTTACTAACACTTTGAAGGTAAGTTTTTTGCATATGTAAGTAGGTCTGACATCATTTTTTTCTCACTCGATATATGGAATCCTTCAAATTTACTACCTTGTTCATCATCATCACTGAAGGCCAAAGGTTGTGCCAGGGATGCACAACTGTATCTTTAGAATCTGTGTTCCAAGTGTTGGCAACAGCATATATAGTATCCTTTGTGGTAAATTCCTTTTGAAAACTTTCCACACCTAGGCCTCTATTCACTGCTGCTAGCATGCTGTCAAGAAAGTGTTGCTATATTTACTTTTCACTGATCTAAGGATACCCTTGTCATATGGCTGAATTAATGAAGTACCATTTGGGGGAAGCACATGACATTAACATTATTCTTGAAAGAATTTTCACTGGAAGATTAACAGTTGTCAAGAAAGCACAAAATTTTGCAGTCGCCATCCAATCTAGCTTCCTTGAAGTAAGTATGAGCCACTGGTAAAACATGTTTGAGAAGCCAATCAGAAAAGATATCCCTGGTGATCCATGCCTTTTTGTTAGCATCATAATGGACTCCTGGAAAACTGGGTACACAAGCTTTTGTCTATCATGGCAAGTTACACTTATGCAATGCCCGCTGCATTGGCACATTCCAGCACAGTTATTTTGTTATTAGCATCCTTCATTACTGTAGGCTGTCTCATCAGCTGTAGTCAGTGTCTTTCTGGGGCAATAACACCAAAACAGTGATATTTCATCAGCATTATAGACTTGACCTGGAGTAAAAATTTTATCAGCAATGACCTTGGCAAATTTGTCAATAAATTTCTCCTCTATTTCAAGATGAGTAGATGCTTTGTCACCACAAATCTTTAAAAATTTAATGCTATGTCTTTTTAAAAAAAATTTCTACAGCCAGTCTATTGAACGTTCATAGTTCCCTTTACCAGTTCATCGTGATAGATCTTTGCTTGTTTCATGATCAGCATATCATTAAGTGGCATGTGTTCATTGTGACGCTGATAGATCTACACTTTTAATACATGGTTGAGATCCTTATTTTTAGCTGTATGTAGTGTTTTTCTTTAACGGCTATTTGTCACTTTCAGGGTAGAACTTCAACAGCTTATCTTCAGGTCATATATGGTGGTCATTCCACCACCGCGCTCTTCTGTGAGATGTTTCGTACTTACACTACTGTTCAGTTTTTCCAGCAGCTTGACTTTCTGTGCTACAGATAAACATAAACGCTTCCTCTTTTTCTTATCACTGTTACCCATGGGGTATCTGTAGGCCTTTTTGACATTTTCAACAATATCTTTACACCACAGAGCAGAGCATATGCAAACAAAATGAACAAAAATCCACAGAGAGAAATGCACATAGGCATTTGCCCCATGTGGGTCATCATGGTGATATAATTTGAATATTTTTCCCCCCCAACTCTCAAGTTGAAATGTGATTCCCAGTATTGGAGGTGGGGGTCTGGTAGGAGGTGACTAGATCATGGGGACAGATCTCTTATGAATGGTTTAGCACTATCTGCTTGGTGATGACAGTTCTTGCTCTGTTAGTTCACATGAGATCTGGGTGTTTAAAAGTCTGGGACCTCCTGCTTCTCTCTCTCTTGCTCCCTCTCTCACCATGTAATGTGTCTGTTCCTACTTCATCTGTTACCATGAGTGAAAGCTTCCTAAGGCCTCAGCAGAAGCTGAGCAGATGCTGGTGCCCCTCTTGTACAGCCTGCAGACCATGAGTCAATTATACCTCTTCTTTACAAATTACCCAGTCCCAGGTATTTCTTTATAGTGATTCAAGAACAGAGTAACACAGTAGGAAACTTACCATTGGCCAATATGGCCTGCACACATGCCATTTTATTTCCCTTTGAGAAAATCCTTAGATGGGGGAATCTGGGCCTGTGCAAAAGAGATGTATCACCATTGAAGGCGCTGGGAGAGTCTTTTTTTCTCTTGGGGACACTGAATAAACTCATTGTGTGCCTAGCCTTAGACTGTGACCTGTCACAGAAGGTCAGGCATGGAACTTTACACTTGTGGCATCAGGTCAGCATTCAAATAATTTCAGATTTGGGGGCATTTGATATTGGATTTTGGATTTGAGATGCTTAACCTGTTTGAAAAAGAAACCACTATCCTCCTCTCCCTCATTGCTTCGTTAGAAAGTCAATAAGCAGATGGATTATTATATTTTTTTGAGGCAGAGTCTCACTCTACTGCCTAGGCTAGAGGGCAGTAGTGTGATCTCGGCTCACTGAAGCCTTTACCTCCCAGGCTCAAGCAATCCTTCCACCTCAGCCTCTCAAGTAGCTGGGACTATAGGCATGCACCACCGTGTCCAGCTAAACAAATGAATTCTATATTAATTCTTGCAGATTGCAAAATCCACTATTTTTCTTCCAAATTTGTGATGTTTAGCATGTTTTCTGCATGCATTTAATATAGCTTAAAATTATAAATCTATGAAAACCAAAAGTTAAAAATGTTTTTATAGTATATGTTTTTTGAGATAAATATATAACTTTACTACTTCACTATTTTAAATAAAAACTTATTTTTTGTTTATTATTTTTATTGGAGAGTTGGTTGATATGTTTTGGCTGTGTCCCCACCCAAATCTCATCTTGAGTTTTACTCCCATAATTCCCATTGTTATGGGAGGGACCCAGTGGGAGATAATTTGAATCATGGGGCCAGTTTCCCCCAAACTGTTCTCACAGTAATGAATAAGTATCACAAGATCTAATGGTTTTATCAGGGGTTTCTGCTTTTGTATCTTTCTCATTTTCTTTTGCAACTGCCATGTAAGGAGTGCCTTTCATCTCCTGCCATGATTCCACGAGCCACATGCAACTGTAAGTCCAATTAAACCTCTTTTTCTTCCTAGTCTCGGGTATGTCTGTGTCGGCAGTTTGAAAATAGACTAATACAGTAAATTGGTACCAGTAGAGGGGGTCGTTGCTGAAAAGACTTGAAAATGTGGAAGCGACTTTGGATCTGGGTAACAGGCAGAGGTTGAAACAGTCTGGAGGGCTCAGGAGAAGAGAGGAAAATGTGGGAAAGTTTGGAACTTCCTAGAGACTTGTGAATTGCTTTGATCAAAAGCCTGACAGCAATATGAACAATAAGGACCAGGCTGAGGTGGTCTCAGATGGAGATGAGGAACTTGTTGGGAACTGAAACAAAGATGACTCTTGCTGTTTTAGCAAAAGGGCTGGCAGCATTTTGCCCTGGCCCTAGAGATTTGTGAAACTTTGAACTTGACAGGGATGATTTAGGGTATCTGGTGGAAGAAATTTCTAAGCAGCAAAGCATTCAAAAGGGGACTTAGGTGCTCTTAAAGGCATTCAGTTTTAAAAGGGAAGCAGAGCATAAAAGTTCAGGAAATCTGCAGCCTGACAATGTGATAGAGAAGAAAATTCCATTTTCTGAGGAGAAATTCAAGCTGGCTGCAGAAATTTGCATAAGTAATGAGGAGCCAGATGTTAATCCCCAAGACAATGGGGAAAATGTCTCCAGAGGATGTCAGAGGACTTCCTGGCAGCCCCTCTTATCACAGGCCTGGAGGCCTAGGAGAAAATGGTTTTGTGGTCTGGGCCCAGGGTCCCCATGCTGTGTGCAGCCTAGGGACTTGGTGTCTTGTGTCCCAGCTGCTCCAGCCATGACTGAAAGAGGCCAATGTAGAGCTTGAGCCATGGCTTCAGAGGGTGCAAGCCCCAAGCCTTGGCAGCCTCCACATGGTGTTGAGCCTGCAAGTACACAGAAGTCAAGAACTGGGGTTTGGGAACCTCCACCTAGATTTCAGAAGATGTATGGAAATGCCTGGATGCCCAGAGAGAAGTTTGCTGCAGGGGCGGATCCCTCACGGAGAACCTCTGCTAGGGCAATGTGGAAGGGAAATATGGAGTTGGAGCCCCCAACACAGAATCCCTACTGGGGCACTGTCTAGTGGAGTTGTGAGAAGAGGGCCACCATCCTTCAGACCCCAGAATGGTAGATCCACCTACAGCTTGCACTGTAGGCCTGGAAAAGCTGGAGACACTCAATGCCAGCCCATGAAAGCAGCTGGGAGGGAAACTGTACCCTGGAAAGCCACCAGGACAGAGCTCCCTGAGACTATTGGAACCCACTTCTTGCATCACCGTGACCTGGATGTGAGACCTGGAGCCAAAGGAGATCATTTTGGAGCTCTAAAATTTGACTGCCCTGCTGGATTTCAAACTTGCATGGGCCCTGTAACCCCTTTGTTTTGGCCAATTTCTCCCATTTGGAATGGCTGTATTTACCCAATACCTGTACCCCCATTGTATCTAGGAAATAGCTAGCTTGCTTTTGATTTTATAGGCTCATAGGCAGAAGGGACTTGCCTTGTCTCAGATGAGACTTTGGACTGTGGAATTTTGGGTTAATGCTGAAATGAGTTAAGACTTTGGGGAACTGTTGGGAAGGCATGATTGGTTTTGAAATGTGAGGACATGAGATTTGGAGGGGCCAGGGGTGGAATAATATGGTTTGACTATGTCCTCACCCAAATCTCATCTTGAATTGTACTACCATAATTTTCATGTGCTGTGGGAGGGACCAAGTGGGAGATCATTTGAATCATGGGGGCGGTTTCCCCCATACCGTTCTTGTGGTAGTGAATAAGCCTCACAAGATCTAATGGTTTTATCAGGGGTTTCTGCTTTTGTATCTTCCTCATTTTCTCTTGCCACCACCATGTAAGAAGTGCCCTTCGCCTCCTGCCATGATTCTAGGCCTCCCCATCTGTGTGGAACTGTAAGTCCAATTAAACCTCTTTTTTTTCCTGAGTCTTGTGTATGTCTTTATCAGCAGCATGAAAATGGACCAATACATTGGTATTCTCTAATTAAAAGAGAAATTCTATTTTGCTTGGATGCTATTGAATAGGCTATAAGAGAATGTGCTGTAGGAAAGTACTAATTACACTAAACTGTGGAGAATTATCATGCATAAACCTATTAGCAGCAAAATTTCTGGCCTGTAATACAAAACTGGATACAAAACCAAGGGTTCACTCTGGGAAATGTTGATGTTTCATATATTCCTAGTGTTATTGATTCAATACTGATATCTACTACTAGCACATAGTTATTATGCAATTTTAGACAATATGTCAAAAGTTTTTGGACATAATAGTCATTTGAAAGACAAAATAAGCATTCTTTTTTAAAAAAGGTATTAAACATCTGAACATAAAACTACAATAATGAAAACTCCACCCTTCTTTCTTTTCTCCTTCCATCCTATTTTTTATCTCACTTTTCCCTCCCTACTTTTCCATCCTGAATTTTAGCAAAGTTCAGACTTCGATGAAATATTTGTTATTCAGTGAAAGAAAAGTATCAGAGTTCAATCAGAGAAGCAGACCCAGTAGGAGATTTTATATATATATACATACTATACATATAAGCAATTATATGTCTATTTGTTGATATAATTATAGGATCCCAAAGCCTGCTGGACAGGCAGGCAGGAAGGGAAGATCATGGGCAGGCCGGAAACCCAGAGGCAGGAGCTAAGGCTTTTTGTCCATTAGTGGGAGGCTCTACTGAAAGAAGGCCTCAGCATACTTAAAGACCTTTCAACGGATTAAATCAGGCCTACACAAGATAATCTCCCTTTTTAATAAAGTCAACCAATTAGAATATTTAATCTCATTCATAAAATCCCTTCACAAAGAACATAGATCAGTGTTTGACTGAATAACTGGAACAAGGTATATACATGCTAAAAATGGCTACTGCTCCCTTTAGTTCTCCGTCTCTTGAGTCCCTGGGAACCCACCCTAAACATACTTGAGAGGGATTTCTTTGCACTGTTCAGACTATTCAAGCTGACACATCAACAGCCATCATATAAAATGCATTGATTTTTCTCAGAAGTTAATAGATCTGATTCCTAAGTGGAAGAATACTTGCCATAAACACACAGACAAAATGATAATGGGGATCCTGTAAGGAACTAAGCAATTATAAAATTGATCGATCTCACCAGTACCATGAACAAAAATCAAAAATCAAAACAAAAAGTCCTCTTCTGACTATTAATAAAGCAGAAATTTAGGTAATACCAAGACTTAAGACTTTTATTTAATCCTTACTCACTTATGTTTTTAAATCAAGGGTGAACATCTTTCTCTGAAATCCACTAGAAAATTTCCTTTTTTTTCAATAGACTTTAAGAGCAGTTCAATTTCACAGTAAAATTGTACACAAGATAGAGTTCCCATATAAACCCCACACCCCACCAACCCCGCCACACACAAGCCTTCTCCACTATCAGCATCCCATAATGTAGTGGTACACGTTTTTACAACTGATCAACCTACACTGACATATCATTATTATTCAAAGTCCTTAGTTTTCATTAGGGCTCATTATTGATGTATAGCCCATGGGCTTTGACAAATGTATAATAACATGCATTTACCTTTATAATATCACGTAGAAGAGTTTTAATGACTTAAACATTGTCTGTGCTTTGCCTATTTATTTCTTCCTCCCCAACAGCCTCAGGCAACCACTGATCTTTTCATCGACTCTATAGGTTTGCCTTTTCCAGAATGTCATATAGTCACAATGATAAAGTATGTAGCCTTTTTCAGACTGACTTCCTTCACTTAGTAACATACATTTAAGATTGTTTTCATGTCTTTTCATGTTTTGATAGCTCATTTATTTTCAGTGCTAAATAGTCTTCCATTTTCTGGGTGTGCCACCGTTTATTTACCCATTCATTTACTAATGGGCATTTTGGTTATTTTCAAGTTTTGGCAATAATGTATAAAGCTGCTATAAATATTCATACACAAGTTTTTGTGTGGACATAAATTTTCCACTTATTTGATTAAATAACAATGGGTACAATTGCTGAATTGTATGGTAAGTTTCGTAAGAAATAGCTGAAGCATTTTGCAGCAATGAATGAATATTCTTGTTCTACACCTCCATCAGCACTCGGTCTAGTCAGTGTCTTGAATTTTGGCCATTTGAAAGGTGTGTAGGGTACCTCATTGTTTTGAAATTCTCTAATGGCATATGATATTGAGCATCTTTTCTTATGCTTATTTTCCATCTGAATATTTTCTTTGATGAGGTATACATTCAGGGCTTTTGCCCATTTTAAAAATTGGGTTTTTTTTTTATTGTTGGATTTTAAGAATTCGTTGTATATTTTATTTTGCGAAGTTTTTGCTTTTGTTTTTGTATTTTTACTAAATCTGAAATGAGCAGATTTTTTAAAATTAAAATTAACTTTTTTTTTATTTTTAGAGACAAGTTGACTCTGTCACCTAGGCTAGAGCATGGTGGCACAACCACAGCTCACTGCAACCTTGACCTCCTGGGCTCCACTGACCCTCCTTCCTCACCCTCCCAAGCAGCTATGGCTACAAACAAATGCTATCATGTCTGGCTAATGCGTATTTTTTATATTTGGTAGAGGTGAGGTCTCCCTAGGTTTCCCAGCTGGTCTTGAACTCTTGATCTCAAGCAATCCTCCCACTTTGGCCTCCCAAAGTGTTGAGATTACAGGTTTGCGTCATCACATCTGGCCTCTTTTTATATTTTAGATAACAGTCTTTATCAAATATGCCTCTCCTAGTCTATGGTTTGACTTAATTTTTGACAGACTTTTTTAAATTGAGTCTAAATTTTCAATTAAGATAAACTTCAGACTTAGTCAGATATTTAAGATGAAATCTTATTTATAAATTAATATTAATATAGTCATATCTACATGAGTTGATTCTCAAGTGAATCAGAGAGTGCCTATACAATATGTACATTTTTATATCTTCATTCATCTAACCAGCAAAATAATAATATTACAGTTTTCAAAATACACTAGAAGACACACAGTGGAGGTTATTGAGCAAGCGCAAGCAAACATTGGTAATATTATGGAATGATTAAACTTCAGGAAGAGAAAGCATATGTATTTTGTTATAAAGGCACTGGATCAACTAATATACCCATTCTAATTTTCCTGATGTTAAGTAAAGCATGGTCTACTCATATTTTATATGTCATATGTTTCTATAATGCAAAGCATAGGCTCTAGAGACAGTCCTCCATAGTTTTAACGTTCTACCTTCTCTCTTTCAGACTTGCAAGGATGCCTCCACCCGAACTTTCTTTCCTCTCTCCTTCATCTGTGGTCTGACAGACCTTTTGGGCTCCTCAGGCCTCTTGCCCTTAAGCATTTCCTCTGTTAAATTCTTTCAAGTTTAAAGACATGGCCTTAAGGTCTTTTTCTTGTAGTATCTGGATTAACACAAATGGTACCAGGATAGTCCAAGAAAACAGGTCTCAAGATGGGCATGTGGAAGACTGGCTCACTCCCTGACCTCTCAGCAGGTGAAGAGGACACCGTCCTCCCTAGTAAGTGAGCATGGATAATTCCTGGCACAAAGTTTCAGTTCAACTGGCAGAGATTTCTCCAGTGTTGAACTGGGAAAATATTTTAGTGAAAGGAAATGCCATGACAGATGTAATGATGTCGATATTTGAAAAATATGAAAGAGGCAGGGAAGAAAATGCTTAAAACCTCAGAAGAGTTGACTAGTCATTGCTAAGTTATATTGACACCCATCAGAAAGAGTGAAGGCTGTTAACAAGCAGTTGGTAGCTATGCGAGAGCCAGATAGCTTCTCTGTAAAGCTCTCATTGTTCACAACGATCCTTTTATCACCTGTGTTGGGAGGGCAGACACATTTGAGGCACAGACTGAAGACTTAGTTGTTGGAGTTGCTCGAGTTGCAGTATTCCAGAGATGTTTGAAATTTCAACCCAAGTAGTCCTGTTATGTGAAGAACTCAGCCCATATGAGTAAATCTGAGATACTGAAACATGAGATGGAGATGCCTGGATAGGGGACATTGAAATATAAATTCTGCAACTCTCTGTGAGCCTTTGGGCTTGCAGATGTAGCTCATCCTGCCCTAGCAAGAGCTGGCACTTCTACTCTCCTAGAAGATGCTGCAAGAATCTGTCCTCATTGAAGTATCAGATGTCTCTCTCAGAATCTGTCCCCACTTGCATGGCTATGAGGCTGATAATCAGGGTTAAATCCCAGCATAACCTAGTAGGGGATGTGCTTGGCCTGATAAGGGAAGAAAACATTATCAATCTAAAAAATTGCACCAAGAATCCAATGGTGAGCCCTGTGAGTAATCCTGGGGTTGAATTCTGATGTTGCTTGGTCAAGGGAACTATAATGTAAGACTAGATAAGTAATAATTGATTTACTTAGATGCACTTTTCTGGGACACAAGATTTGTCTTAGTTTGTTTCCACCAATACAACAAAATACCTCACATAGAGTAATTTTAGTCACTTATTTTTATCGATACATATTAGATGTATATATTTGGGGTATAATTTGATGCATTCATCTGTAGTCAAATCAGGGTAATTGGGATATCCATCACCTAAATATTTATCTTTACATTAGAACATTCAAATTATTCTCTCCTAGCTATTTTGAAACGTATCATCGATTAATGTTTTCCATGGTCACCCTACTGAACACTAGGTTTTATTTTTTCTAAAGGTATATTTTTACTCATTCATAAACCCTTCTTTATCTGCTTTTCCCCTCTACATTTCCCAGCCTCTGGTAACCTTTGATTTACTCTCTATTTTAATGAGATCCACTTTTTAGCTCGCACATATGAGTGAGAATATGTCATATTTGTCTTTATGTGCTTGGCCTATTTCACTTCATAATAACCTCCAGTTCCATCTATGTTGTTGCAAATGACAGAATTTCATTCTCTTTTGTGGCTGAATAATAGTCCATTGTGTATATTTACCATAGTTAATTCGTCCATTCACTCACTGATGGACACTTAGGTTGATTCCATATTTTGGCTATTGTAAATTGTGCTGCAATAAACATGGGAGTACAGATAACTGTACAATAAATTGATTTCCCTTCTTTTGGATGTATACCCAGTAGTGGAATTGCTGGATCTTATAGAAGTTCTGTTTTCAGTTTTTTAAGAAAGTTCCATACTATTTTCCATACTGGCTGTGCTATTACGTTTCCACCAACAGTGTATGAGGAGATAGAGTTCTCCTTGTCTACATTCTAGCCAGCATGTGTTATTCCCTCTTTTTGATAAAAGCCATTCTAACTGTTGTTGGAGTGAGATGATATCTTATTGTCGTTTTAATTTGCATTTCTCTGATGATTTGTAATGCTGACAATGTTTTCATATGGCCGTCTCTATGTCTTTTTTGAGAAATATCTATTCAATTACTTTGCCCATTTTTAATTGAATTATTTGGGTTTTTTGTTATTGAGTTGTTTGAACTCCTTATATATTCTGGTTATTAATTCCTTGTCAGGTGAATAATTTGTAAATATTTTCTCATTCTGTGAGTTGTTTCATCACCTTGCTGATTATTTTCTTTGCTGTGCAGAAGATTTTTAGCTTGATGTAATCACATTTGTTTATTTTTACTGTTTTTGCCTGTGCTTATGAGATCTTACACAAAAAATTGTTGCCCAGACTGGAGCATTTCCTCCATATTTTCTTTTAGTGATTTCAAAGCTTCAGGTCTTAGACTTAAGTCTACAATCCATTTTGATTTGATTTTTGTATATGGCAAGAGATATGGGTCTAGCTTCATTCTTCTGTATATGTTTATCCACTTTTTCCAGCATCATTTATTGAAGAGACTGTCCCAATTGTATGTTCTTGGCACCTTGTTGAATGAGTTGACTGTAAAAAGGTGGATTTATATCTGAGTCCTCTATTCTGTTCCATTGGTCTATGTATTTGTTTTTATGCCATTACCATGCTGATGTACTATAACTTTGTAGTATATTTTAAAGTCAGGTAGGGTGATGCCTCCAGCTTTATTCTTTTTGCTCAGGACAGCTTTGGCTGTTAAGGGTCTTTTCTGGTTCCATATTAATTTCTCTTCTGTGAAAAGCATAACTCGTATTTTGATAGGAATTGCACTGAGCAATCTGTAAATTGCTTTGGATAGTATTATTATATTAATATATAATATAATATTAATTCTTCCAATCCACAAGCATGGGATATATTTCCACTTTTTGTGCCCTCTTCAATTTTTTAATCAATGTTTTATAGTTCTAGTAAAGATATTTCACTTCTTTGGTTAAATTGATTCCTAGGTCTTTTATATTCTTCAGAGCGATTGTAAATGCTTTCTTGATTTCTTTTACTGAATATTTACTATTGGTGTATATAAATACCACTGGTTTTGTAGGTTGATTTTTGTAGCCTTCAAATTTACTGAATTTGTTTATCAGCTCTAACAGTTTTGTGGTGGAGTTTTTAGGTTTTTCTAAACAGAAGATCACATCATCTTCATGCAAGGCTAATCTGACTTCTTCCTTTCCGATTCATATGCCCTTTATTTCTTTCTCCTGCCTAATTGCTCTGGCCAGAACTTCAGTACATTGTTGAATAAAAGTGATATAAGTGGCTGCTCTTGTCTTGTTCTAGATCTTAGAGGAAAGGTTTTTAAATTTTCCTGTTTTAATATGATGCTAGCTGTGGGTTTGTCATATTCAGCCTTTATTATTTTGAGGTATGTTCTTTCTATACCTTTGTTGGGGGTTTTATCATAAAGAGATGCTGAATTTTCTTGAATGCTTTTTCAGCATCTATTGAAATGATAATATGGTGTTTGTCTTGGTTCTGTTGATGTGATGTTTCATGTTTATTGATTTGTATATATTGAACCATCCTGTTTTCAGCCTCCCTGGGGTGAATCCCACTTGATCATGGTAGATGATCTCGTCAGTGTTTTGAAACATTAAAAATCATCTGTTTGCCGTATTTTCTTCTCTTCTCTTTTCTTTTTGAGATGGAGTCCAGCTGTGTCACCTAGGCTGGAGTGCAGTGGCATGCTCACGGCTCACTGCAACCTCCACCTCCCGGGTTCAAGTGATTCTCCTGCCTGAGCCGCCTGAGTAGCTGGGATTACAGGCACGCGCCACCAATCCTGGCTAATTTTTGTATTTTTAGGAGAGGCAAGGTTTCACCATGTTGGTCAGGCTGGCCTTGAACTCCTGACCTTGTGATCTGCCCCCTTCAGCCTCCCAAAGTGCTGGGATTACAGGTGTGAGCCACCGCACCTGGCCTCCGTTTGCAGTATTTTCATGAAGATGTTTGCATCTATGTTTCTCAATCATATGGGCTAGTAGTTACTTTTTTTTTTTTTTTTTTTTTTTTTTTTTTTTTTTTTTTT
>NW_012101543.1:4108031-4111502 GCF_000951045.1 Mandrillus leucophaeus | reverse complement strand
TTTTTTTGTATTTTCAGTAGAGAAGGGATTTCACCATGTTAGCCAGGATGGTCTCAATCTCCTGACCTGGTGATCTGCCCACCTTGGCCTCCCAAAGTGCTGGGATTACAGGCATGAGCCATCGTGCCCGGCCATCTTTTTTTGTTTTTGTGTTCTAGTCTGGTTTTGGTGTCAGGGTAATGTTCGCCTCAGAATAAGATTGAAAGTATTCCCTCTTCTTTAATTTTCTTGAAGAGTTTGAGTAGCATTGGCATTAGTTCTTCTTGAAAAGTTTGGTAGAATACAGCAGTGAAGCCAGCAGGTCCTGGACTCTTTCATTGACGGGAGACTTTTTGTTACAGCTTTGATTTCATTACTCATTGTTGGTTTGTTGAGGTTTTCTATTTCTTCATGGTTTAATTTTGACAGGTTGTAGGTGTCCAGAAATTTATTCATTTCTTCGAGGTTTTCTAGTTTGTTAGCATATAGTTGTTCATAATATTCTCTAACAATTCTTTGTAGTTCTGTTGTCTCATATGTTTCCTTTTTCATTTCTATTTTATCTATTTGGTTCTTCTCTTTTTTTTCTTAGTCTAGGTAAAGGTTTGTCAATTTTCTTTCTCTTTTTTTTTAAAAAATGACTTTTTGTTTTATATTCGATTTTCTGTAGTTTTTTTCTCAATTTTATGATTTCTGTACTTATGTTTGTTATTTCTTTCCCTCTACTAATTTGGGGTTTATTTGTTCTTGCTTTTCTAGTTCCTTGAAGTGGATGGTTTAGTTTTTTATTTGAAGGCTTTCAACTTTTTTGATGTAGGCATTTATTGTTATAAACTTCCCTCTTATTACTGTTTTGCAGTCTCCCATAGATTTTAGTGTGTTGTATTTCCATTTTCCTTTGTTCCAAGAAACTTTTAAATTTCCTTACTCACTACAGACATTTTGTTGCTGGTTTTCTGGTTGTTTTTATCTCCTCTCTTTCTTCCTTTCTTGCTGTTATCCTTCATGGCTATGTAATTTTCCCCAGTAGTATTTTAATTCATTGCCTTACATTTTTAGTGTATCTGTTACAGGTTTTTGCTTTGTGGTTACTATGAAGCTTACAAAAATATCATATAGATATAACAATGTATATTAAATAGATAACAACTTATCACAGATCACAAAAAATAATAAAAGCAAACAAAGAAAAAACCTTAAAAACTTCTCTCCATTTTAACTCAATCTCTTCAATCTCTTCAAATTTTGACTTTTGGTTGTCTCAGTGTACATATTTGTATATTGCCTGTATCTTAACAGATTGCTGTAGCTATTATTGTGTTCTATTGACTCATTTTTTTAGGCCTCATACTAGAATTGTAAGGGGACTGCACACCACAATTACAGTATTGAAGTATTCTGGGTTTGTTTTTGTATTTATTTCACACGTGGATTTTATGTCTTCGAATGGTTTCTTTGTGCACATTAGTGTATTTTTTGGAAAGAAAACTTTGATTGAAGAACTCCCTTTAGCATTTCTTTGTAAGTAGGGTCTGATAATGGTGAATTCTCTTAGCTTTTGTTTATCTGGGAAAGACTTTATCTCTCCTTCATATATAAAGAATAGCTTTGCTGGATAAAGTATTCTTGAATGACAGGTTTTTTATTTTCTTTCAGAACTTTGAAAATATTGTCCCCCTACTTCCAAGTGTGTGTGGTTTCCATTGAGAAGTCTGATAGGAGATGAATTGGAGCTTCTTTATAAGTTATTTGCCTTTTTTTTCTGTTGTTCCTTTTTGAAACCTTTTTGTCTTTGACCTTTGAGGGATTGATTATTATATTTTGTGGAGTAGTCTTGAGTTGAACCTGTTTAGTGTTCTCTAATCTTTCTGTACCTGGATATATATCTCTTTCTCAAGTTTAGGAATGTTTTCCATTATTCTTTTTTAAAATAAGCTTTCTACCCCTTGCTCCTACTCAACTTCCTCTTGAACATCAACAATTCTCAGATTTGTTTTTTTGAGGTAAGTTTATATATTCTGGGGAAAATCTTTATTCCTTTTCATTCTTGTTTCTTTTTTACTTCTCTGACTGTGTAATTTCAAATAGCCTGTCTCTGAGCTCACTGATTCTTTTTTTGTGCTTGATCTATTCTGCTGCTGAGAGCCTCTAATAAACTTTTAGTTCAGCAAATGTATTTCTCAGTTCTAAGACTTCTGTTTGACTTTCAGAAGTAATTTCAATCTCTTTGTTAAATTTTTCTGATAAATTTTCAGATAAATTTCTGAATTGCTTTTCTGTGTTATATTGGAGATCAGAGTGTATTAGTCTATTCTTGCATTGCCATAAATACCTGAGACTGCATAATTTATAAAGAAAAGAGGTTTAATTGGCTCAGGGTTCTGCAGGCTTTACAAGTATGATATGGCATCTGCTTGACTTCTGGTGAAGCTTCAGGGAATTTTAAATAGTGGCAGAAGGCACTTTATACATGGTAAAAGCAGGAGTGAGAGAGAATGGAGGAAGGAGGTGCCACACACTTTTAAATAACCGGATCTTGTGAGAACTCACTGTCACGAAGACAGCATCAAGCTACAAGAAATCTGCCCCCATGATCCAAACACCTCCCAACAGGCCTTAATTCCAGCACTGGAGATTACAATATAATATGATAATTTGTTGGGGACAAACATCCAAACTATATCACTGAGTTTCCTTAAAACTGCTCTTTTGAATTCTTGGTCAGAGAGCTCTCAGTCACTATTTTCTTGCTTTGTCTATTTGGGGAGGTCATCATTCTTTCTTTGCTATTGTTTCGTGTGGCTATAGCTCTGTGTCTTTGCATTTCAGGATTATTTATTCCAGCCTTCTCTGTCTGGCTCGTTTTGGTTACTATTGGTTATGTTTGCTTAGAGAATCTTTGTAATTTACCTGTTGAATGTCTTATATTTGTTCTGTAAGTCACTGCTTCCTTTTTGGCACTAGATGGTGCCTAAAGCCCAGATTGCCATCAGCTCTAGTAACCAATCAGAGTGCTGCCTGTCTAGAATTGGGGAGGTCCCAAAGGGAGGTTCAGCCATGTGGAAAGGGTGGCTAGTGGTTCGTGCCCAGGAGACCTGTGGAACTTACTTCCTACAGTATGATGCTGCCAAACAGTTACTATGATTTGGTGCCTCCTTTGACAGAGTTACAGAGCAGAGTTTCCAGGGCTGGGGTTGGTAGTCTCACTTCCCGCCTTTGTCTCTGGCTGTCCTCAGGGATATATGTCTCACTTCAGGTGCTCAGAATGCTTCCCTTGGGTTGAGGCATGGATGAGTCACTTGCTAAAGAACCCAAGATGGTGGGAAAGTTGGTTGTTCACTTTATTCTCACTTTTCCAGTGTAGAAATCATGATTTGGGGAAAAGTTTCCACATGTCTGGTGCCAGGCAGAATGAGGGGAGGAGTGTCATAGATATGAAAATCTGATTCTCTTACCATCCACTGAGTTTTTTTTAATTATCTGTGACCCAGG
>NW_012101543.1:4094439-4105356 GCF_000951045.1 Mandrillus leucophaeus | reverse complement strand
AATTGGCTCAGGGTTCTGCAGGCTTTACAAGTATGATATGGCATCTGCTTGACTTCTGGTGAAGCTTCAGGGAATTTTAAATAGTGGCAGAAGGCACTTTATACATGGTAAAAGCAGGAGTGAGAGAGAATGGAGGAAGGAGGTGCCACACACTTTTAAATAACCGGATCTTGTGAGAACTCACTGTCACGAAGACAGCATCAAGCTACAAGAAATCTGCCCCCATGATCCAAACACCTCCCAACAGGCCTTAATTCCAGCACTGGAGATTACAATATAATATGATAATTTGTTGGGGACAAACATCCAAACTATATCACTGAGTTTCCTTAAAACTGCTCTTTTGAATTCTTGGTCAGAGAGCTCTCAGTCATTATTTTCTTGCTTTGTCTATTTGGGGAGGTCATCATTCTTTCTTTGCTATTGTTTCGTGTGGCTATAGCTCTGTGTCTTTGCATTTCAGGATTATTTATTCCAGCCTTCTCTGTCTGGCTCGTTTTGGTTACTATTGGTTATGTTTGCTTAGAGAATCTTTGTAATTTACCTGTTGAATGTCTTATATTTGTTCTGTAAGTCACTGCTTCCTTTTTGGCACTAGATGGTGCCTAAAGCCCAGATTGCCATCAGCTCTAGTAACCAATCAGAGTGCTGCCTGTCTAGAATTGGGGAGGTCCCAAAGGGAGGTTCAGCCATGTGGAAAGGGTGGCTAGTGGTTCGTGCCCAGGAGACCTGTGGAACTTACTTCCTACAGTATGATGCTGCCAAACAGTTACTATGATTTGGTGCCTCCTTTGACAGAGTTACAGAGCAGAGTTTCCAGGGCTGGGGTTGGTAGTCTCACTTCCCGCCTTTGTCTCTGGCTGTCCTCAGGGATATATGTCTCACTTCAGGTGCTCAGAATGCTTCCCTTGGGTTGAGGCATGGATGAGTCACTTGCTAAAGAACCCAAGATGGTGGGAAAGTTGGTTGTTCACTTTATTCTCACTTTTCCAGTGTAGAAATCATGATTTGGGGAAAAGTTTCCACATGTCTGGTGCCAGGCAGAATGAGGGGAGGAGTGTCATAGATATGAAAATCTGATTCTCTTACCATCCACTGAGTTTTTTTTAATTATCTGTGACCCAGGAAATTGACTTATCCTCATATTTGAGTTTTGATGTATTACCTTTGATAATCTCAGTGCTGTATATTTGGTTTTGGTCTTCTGGGGGAAAAGGGGTTGGGGAGTAAAGCTAGCTTGTGTCTATGCCACCAGTTTGGAACCAGAAGTTTCCAAGTAATTTATAAAAAACAGAAACGTATTTCTCACAGTTATGGAGGCTGGAAAGCCCAAGGTGAAGGTGCTCACAGGGTCGTTGCTTGATGAGAGCTCATTTCTCATAGATGATACCATCTAGGTGTCCTCACATGGCAGAAGGGCTGAAAGGTGCAAGAACAGGGTGAACTCCCTCTGTCATGTGATTTTGTAGGGGCTTCTAATCATACTCCTGAGGGAAGAGCCCTCATTACTTAATCAGCTCCCACAGGTGACATCTCTTAATACTGTTGCATTGGGCATTAAGTTTCAACATGATTTTGAAGGGGTCAAAACATTCAAATTGTAGCAGGACTAGATGCTCTAGTTAGGACATTGGAGATACGGGAAAACTCACTGCTGGGTTCATAGAAGTCTGGAAAAAGGAGTGAAAAACTCTCAGCAAGGTGGAAATGCTTGAATTATTCTGATGGATAGTATAGGAAGGGCAAGAGAGGCTGAAAGAAATAGGTACATGTCAATAAATATATTATGTAAGGCTGAAAGACCATCAGAAGATTATATTCCACAAGAAGGCCCAGAGGACCACATGTTCATGAAATCTATAAGGCATGCGTTGACATGAGGGGCTCCAGCATCACTAAAATATTCAGATGATGTTTTGTTCTGCAAGGTAGAAATGTCAGTAGGAAAGGCAGTCACGGACCTGGGCTCATTTATAACCATGAAGATGATGCTTGGGCTTCCCCATCCCAATAATAGAGACTGAGTGACAGGGCTTAATAATAAGTTAAGCAATTATCATTAGCATTATGGTTATGCATTATTATAATGACCAACAAGGGTGAAAGATGAGTGATGTAGGAGCCAAGCAAAGCAAGCTTGACTCACAGGGAGCCATGCAGACCATTAGTAGGGTATGCCATCCCTATAAGTAAAAGAAATATGCAGTCAGCAAAGGTTCTGCTCAAAATCAATAAAAACAACAAAGCATGAAGGGAGGGGTAGGGAGATGCAGGTGATTTCCCAAATACAATACCGTAAGTCCTTGCTCAGTTATCAGTTCTGAGACAATTTTCAGATTTGGAGCTTTCAGATTTGGAGGACCATTAACTAGGCCCCAGGGATCCACAGTGAGAAGAACCCTGTAACATAATGGGAAGTGTGTACTGTGATGATTCCCTTATGTCCTTCCCAAAGGGTCCTTGGTTATTCATTCCAGGATGGTGACTGTATGTCCCCAAAATAGGGGGGATCACGAGTTACTTCAAGAACTATTAGATACTGGAAATCAGTTTGTTTGCTGTATTCAATCCTGTACAGCTCCAGAATCTAGTAATTGTTTTGATGAGAAGATCAGCCACATGATCCATGCACTCCAAATCCAAATCTCCTGACTTAGTCCTTCTCATATTTACTTGCTCATCAACCTTTGACATCATCAAACTGATTATGATCTTACGTGGCTTTTCTAGTTGTTTTTAATGGGAGTCTTGGTTGGTCACATGTTACTCCACCCCATTTCAGATGAAGTTGTATTCATCATTTTATCATCTTCTGGAATCATATTTATCTATTCTGTTTTTTCAACAAATATTTACTTAATGACTATTATACAGTACAATACAAGAAAACTGGAGTCAGGCAGAAGGTTCAAAAAATCTACCTTCTAGAAAAAGAAGAAAAATGTGGGCAAGTCTAGGTATCACATAACAAATGCCCCAGCACCCTGTATATTCCTGGCAATACTGCCATCTCCTCCTCCCTCATCTCCATTACTCACAACCTTGTCCATATGATTTGCTTAAGATTATCTATTATTGTTTATATTAGTCAGAGAAGCCCTTGACTCCTAGGTCGTTACCCATCTCTGGGACCGCAAACCCATATGGCTCTGTACATCTCCTAACCTGATCTTGTCACCTAATATTCTCCAATTCCTAAAACCGTTCATTAGGCCCACTGGACTAACGGGTCAGTCACTGGGAAAATACTCTATATCTTCAAATGCGTCGGGCCCACTGGACTAACGGGTCAGTCACTGGGAAAATACTCTATATCTTCAAATGCGTCGGTTAAGTTTTCCTTCATCTTTTTACTCTGAGAAATGCCTCCCCACCAGGGACGTAGATTTCCACACAGCCGTATAACATGATGGCTGATTTTTCTGCTGTAGTCATACTATTCCTAGGTGTGCTGGTAGATATTTTCACATGGACACTCACTGTCCATTATCCTGTTGTCTTCACTAACCCACTGGCTCTTCTCTTATCAAAATATAAAATTGTGTATTTATTTTTGCCTTCAATTCCTCTCTTCTTATTCTCTATTTAACCAAATCTAATTTAGATTTTTGGTCTTGTTTTAGTCCATTCTTGCATTGCCATAAAGAAAAATCCAAGACTGGGTAATTTTTTTTTTTTTTTTTAAAAAGAGGTTTAATTGGCTTATGGTTCTTCAGGCTGTACAAGAAGCACAGCAGTTTCTGCTTCTGGGAGGCTTCAGGAAGTTTCCAATCATGGCAGAAGGCAAAAGGGGAATGAGATGTCTCACATGGTGGGAGCAGGAGCAAGAGTGAGAGGCAAGAGAGGTACTACACGCTTTTAAACAACCAGATCTCATGAGAACTCACTCACTACTGTGAGGACAGTATCAAGGGGGGTGGTGCTAAACCACAGAAAACTGGTCCCATGAGCCAATCACCTCCCATCAGGCTCCACATCCAACATTAGGGATTACAATTCAACGCGAGATTTGGGTGAGGACACAGAGCCAAACCACAGCTGGCCCTATCTCTCCAGTGAAACAGCTCTTGTTGAGGTCAGGAATGATCTTCCATTGTTAATTATTTTGAAGAGTTCTCTGTTCTCACCTCCATGATCTTTAAGCTACATTTGGCACAATTGATCAATATCCTTAAAACACTTTTATCACTTGGCTTTTAAATATTAAATTCTGCTTTGTCTACTACTTCACTGGATGCTATTTCTCAGTGTTTATCTTTACTCTTGCAATGGATTGATCTGTGGACTTCTCTTATCTATCAACCAGACTTTCACTGGTGAGTTCATTCAGCTTCAGGACTTTAAATACATCTATAGGCTGATGAGTTGATGACTCTCCAATTTGTATATCAGGCGTGGACATTTCCTGTGAGCTCCAGCCTTACACACCCAGCTTCCTATTTTACATCTTCAAACTGAATTCCTAATCTCTTAAATCTCCTCTTTGACTCCTTCCAGTCTCAGTAAATGACAACTCAAACCTTCCAGTTACTCAAGCTGAAAACCTCTGTGTCATCCTTGACTAATCTCTTTTCTGCCTCATATCCAGTCCCTTGACAAATCTTGGTAATTCTGCCTTCAGCTATGTATCCAATATATGACCACTTTTTACCACTTCATCGCTAACATTTAGCAAGCTGCTATCATCTCTCACCTGGATCCTTGTAATAGCTTTTACTTTTGGCCCTGTTCCATCCAAAAAACAGTAAGTAGTGGGAGAAATTCTTATGAAGCACAAATTAAATTATGTCATTTTTTTGCTCAAAGCCCACTAATGATTTCCCATGCTAAGAAAATTCTGAGCCCTTACAACCATGTGTAAGGCCCTATATTATTCCCATCTGATGGCTCTGACTTTGTTGTGTACCATGCTCCCTCTCCCAGCACCACACTTCTTTCTCTTCTCCAACAATGTAAGCACTCTCCAGCCTTAGGAACTTTGCATGTACTAGTCCATTTTCAAAAATGCTTTTCCCATCATCTCCCACTATCCCCAAATATTTAAATCTCTCTTTCCTCCTTCATCTCCTCAGTCAGATGTCATCTTATGTGTGAGGACTCCTACACCACTGTATTTAAAACTGCACCTGCTTACATGTAGACACACATATATATACGCCAGTACTAATTTCCTGCTTGGTTTTCTCCATTGTTTTGACATAATATATATTTAACTGTTTGTTTATTCTCACTTCTTATGCTAGAATGTGTGGTTTATGAGGGAAACATTTTTCTCTGTTTTTTTTTTTTTACTGCCATTTTTCTACTATTTAGAAACATGACTAACACATTGTAGGCACTCCACAAAATGTATTTATTGATTGAAAGAACAAATTCCTAGGGACATAAGGCCATTTTTGGTGTATCCACTGAATAGTGTATATACCACTTATGGAATGTTTAGTGTATAGATGAATTTGGATTATGTGCATATTCAAATTAAAAGTTATTTCTCAGACCATATTTTCCCAGGGAAGCTTTTTGAGAGAAGGCATTCTCTCTCGTTTTCATCAGTGGGCCTCACAGATGAGCTAAGCAGTTGCAGCTTTACAATTTCAACTGCAAATCAGTGTTGTCTATTCATTTTTATCCTCACTAACAAGTTCCCTCTAACTGTGAATGTTATTAAGTTATTCTTCATTTATTTGGCAAATAGTTATTGAATACCTGCTATTTGCCAAGGCACTATGTTACTGGTTGAGGATGTAGGGTTCCTGCTCTCAAGAAACATTTAATTGTATTTTTCTTTACAGTGTACAATAGTACCTCTTACCTACAGCCTTGGTGATGGCATGTAAAATTATGTGGTTATTTGTGGAAATTCCTATATGTGTATCATTGATTAACCTTAACTGCTTTGGGTTTATCCAAAAATGAACACTTGAAATAGACAATGTAAATGGCACAGTCTTTCAACACAAAAGACCTGAATTTTATTTCCCATAATGTGATTAACCTTTGTAAACAAGTCAGTGGGTCTTCGTTTACCTCAGTTTCTTTTTCTATAACAAAAAGTTAACAATACCTATTAAACTGAAAAGATTCTTTGAGGATAAAATAATAGTAATAAAATGCTTTAAGAAGCAATCTACTACTTTAAAACATAATAAACTTATCTTTTCAATGGGGAGGCAGCATTGTGTGATATGATAAAGAACAGACTATGGAAGGAGACAGGCTTGGGGTCAAATTCCAGTCCTGGCCCCTAGCAGCAAATGGAAACAGTCCTGTTTAATTTACAAAGTTAATGGGATAATTAGAATTAACATACTTAAAAAGCCTAGTATCTCACACAGGATATGGTGCATAGCAGATGTCAGCTCTTATTTACCTTAATGTTTTGGCATTTGACCATTAAAATTGTTATTTCTTCCATTTCTGAGTATACCTCAGTTTCTTTATCTGTAAAACGGGGAAATTGTATTGCAGTCTTTCAAAAGCCCTCCGGAGTATACTGCATTAATTGGTTGCCATCTCCAAGCTAAAGTCATTATTATCACATCCTCGAGGGCAATGGTTTGACATTATTAGATTTCTGCATGGCCAACTCTGAAGACCGAGACAGAAAAATCACATTCAGGAAAAGCTCTTCAGAGCAGGACATTGGAGAAAAACACAACTAATGAGATAATACAAACTCTAAAGTAAACCAGGCAAAGGGCCAAGAATTATCATGCAAAGGGAGAATGGACACAATCGGCTCTCATGTACATGTGCCTTTCAAATGGCAGGAGAGACACAGAACACACTTCTCTAGTAATTTTTAGAAGTCAAAGCCAAACCAGCCCACTCTCTTCAATTGCTGTTACAGGACATCCTTCCACAGCTCACTGTTGGCCTCAGATCACTAGTTTTGCTGACATCATTCTAGTCACATGGTAGAGATGTTTACACGTTGTAGAAACTTCCATTTTATTCTACATTAGTTTAGTGTCAAGGTTATTCTCCTAAGCAAATGAAAGTAGAATAATGAAATGTTCAAGTCATCTTATCACAATTGTGTTGTAAGGACTTTGTGTCTTCGCTGTAAGTTCCCAAAGTGAAGACATTTCCCTCCTCTCAAGTACTTTTTGGTCTTTTGAAATGAAAAAGGTCAGTTTTCTATTATAACAGCTAGAAATTAGCTGATGTTTTGGCACACTATGAACTTGTGTTCTGACACTATTGCACAACTGCCTCTACACTAGCAGTTTTTTAATCCATTTTAGATGACCCAGGGCTGATCCGTCCTTCAATAGCCATAGCATTTGATCTATTACTTAATGCTTTAGAAACACAATGCTGTATCACATGATACTTTATAAACCAACTGACAAACTCAACAGCATTATCTACTAGAGAATTTTATTTATTTCATGGCACTTCACTTAAAAACCAATTTGTGGGGTTTTAGGTGACATTTTGATGGTTCAGCCAATAAAAACCTCACTTCTCTTTTATTTTCTGGCCAAATCTGAACATACAGTGTAACAAAGACTCATGTTTTTCTATATCACAAGCTAAAAATGTAATTCACTCTTGTAAAATTGGAATTTTACTACTGTTCTAAAGTTAATGAATGCCATGAAACTGTGCATAAACAGGATCAGTAGCATAGCTGTTATTTATGTAGCTAGATATTTATATTTATTTACTTTTAAGATTATTTCAAAAAAGTGGCCCACCCCTGCTCGAGGTAATAAATATTCAGCAGTTTACTAGCATAAGAATTAGGAACTTTAGATTTATAGTACAAGGCATTTGATATTTGCAATACTGTTCAATAGGTAGTTCTGATATTTAAATTTGGTTTTGTTCTATGCCTGGTTATTTTGGAGTTTGTCCATATGCTAGCTAATTTGCTGCCAGTCAGACACTTACTTGTTTCTGTTAAATAGATTCAGAGTTAAACACACAGATTTCTTCTCTCCCATCTCTTGTCCTGTCTTTCTTAAGATCATTAATTTTGTGGCCCAATTGACCTTTGAGCAGATCAATCTCTCCTTCAGAGTCATGGCTTGCTTTATCTATTTACGTATTTTACGCTCATATTACATTCTTTGGCCCAGACTAAGTTTTCTAAAAAGTGGTCCTCATGAAACGTTTTCCCACTAAAACAGAAGGGCTGTGGTTTTGCACCCACCAGGGAGGAAAGAGCAGCTAGGGACACTCTGCCCGTTCCTGAAAGAAAGTCTGCGGATCTCAGGGTTTCCTTTGTCTCACTGTGATCACACACACATTGCTAATGGTCTGAGGCACTCATACATTTCAGGGAGCTCTCCAGCCTTCTCTTGAACTAATTCCTTCCAGAGCCTCTGTTCAAGTGTGACTCATCACTCTGCAAAGCCACTGCCTCCCAGCACGCCTCCTGCCAAATGTGGAGGGCATGTCTTTCCCACTGGATTCCTGCCATTTCTTTCGTACATTTGACGTAATCCCCTTTCCCATTGTTTTTGTGCATTTGATTGTGCAAAATTGTAGGCAAAAAAGTAAAGCAGAAACTGAAAGCCTGCAAAATGACTCTTCTGAGACGCTTTTAGGAATCCTGGGGTATTCTTTGGCCATGAAGATCTCTACTAGTTTGAATGGAGAGGTTTAGTTTAGTTCTGTTTCTTTTTGTGTGTGTTTGCTTTTGGTGGGGACAGTGGGGTATCATCAGACTTCACTTGATGTTAGGACAGTAGACAAGATGAAAGGAGACATAAAAATATTAGGCATTCTGAAAAGCCAAAATAGATATAGAAATAAAAATAAAAATATTGAACACTTTTAGTCAAATCTGCCATCTGAGCAGATCCTAGACTTTACTAGTGATTTCATGGCAACACGAATAGTCATCACTTTCTCTGTCCTTCTGGAGTTCTGCCATTAATTATCCACTCTCTTCTCGGTACTGTCAACCTTTTCCTTCCCACTGGCATCTTTCCCTTTGTGCATAAACACGCTCAAGTCTCTCCCATCTTAGGAATAAATACTTCCTCGATTCTGCCTCCACTCGAGCTACTGAACCTTCTCCTTTTTAATTTTTTAAAAAATAGATCAGCTTCGAGAACAAGCAGTCTACATGGAGTGTCTTCACTTGCTCATATTTAGTTTCTTTCCCTTATTGATGAAAACTCTTCCAGCTCTACATTATTGCTATTCCAAAGTGAGCTTCTAGGTTGCTCATTGCCATTTAATTAGTCAGTATACTATTGGATACAAGTGACTGAAGACTCAATGCAAGTTGAGTTAAAGAAAAGCTATTGTTATGATTGTAGTTATTACTAGTATTTAGCTCTTTTACCTAAAAAAAACAAAAGCTCATTGCTTGTGCTGACTTAGGTTCAGCTGAACTAGGACTTACTCTCCTTTTCCTCACTCCGCCTCCTTCTCTTTTGGCTTTACTTCTTGGCTGGTTCATGCTTCATGGTGGTGAAAAGTGATTTTCACACTTACATCCTCACTGCTGTAAATATATCAGAAAAACACAGCTGTTAGATCACATCTCCCATATAATTCTCGGGATTAACTTTGGTGTACTCAAAATGAATTGTGTGTTCACTGCTAAACAAAGCACTCTGGCCGAAGGGCTGCAGCCTCCTATTGACTAGGTCTGTGTTAAGTGTATTCTTTGGAATGAAGCATGGCTTTGAATTTTGGCTCTAACAATGTTTATGAGGAGTAACAATATAGCTATACCTACTATGTTATTTATTTTACAGCTAGCATCTGTTCTTTATAACAAGCCTGCAGGTTACGTATTAAACATTATAAAGAGGGTAGGAGTTCAAAAAACTTACAAAATTGGCCCAACTCTTAAAAGTAATGAAGAAGATCTAAGATTTGAACCCAAGTTTATCTAGACTCAAAGTTGTGCTCTTCCCACCGGATCACACTGAGATACTATATCCAAAGGAGTCATCACATGCCAGGTGTGGTGGCTCATGCTTGTAATCTCAACACTCTGGCAGGTCAAGGTGTGAGATCACTTGAGGCCAGGAATTTGACACCAGCCTGGGCAACACAGTGAAATCTTGTCTCTTAAAAAAAAAAAAAAGAAAAGAAAAGAAAAAGAAAAATTAAGTTAGCCAAGTATGGTGGCATGAGCCTGTAGCCCTTGCTACTAGGGAGGCTGAGATGGTAAGATTGCTTGAGCCCAGGAGGTCCAGGCTGGAGTGAGCTATGATTGTCCTGCACTCCAGCCTGGGCAACAGAGAGAGATCCACATCTCTAAAAAAGAGAAAAAGAGTAAAAACAGTCATTACAGAGCTAGTACATATGCTTAACTAATTTTAGTTCCTTTTCTTTACTCCGCTCATGCAATTCTGATCAGGTCATAGCTCTTAAAAACTTTGTCATGACATCCTCTCCAAATCTGGCCCTCTCTTACCTTCAATGGTTTCACCCCTCATCTATCTTCCTCAGGTCGTTCTTAGCCATTTGTTTTTCTTTCAGCATGCCAGGTTCCCTAATTTGTCTGAAATTTTGAATATAAAATGTATTTATTCGGTCTGATTTCCTCTCCCTACAGAAAATGACTCATTTTTTAAAGTCTGACCTCAAGTACATACTATCTTCTGCATTTCCTCTGCAGCTCATACCTACCTTCATTACGGAATTATTACATTGTATTGTAGTATTTCCTATATCTTCTCCCCACTATGCTGTAACATAGTCAAGTTAAGGCCATGGATCAGGTCATTTTCTCTTCATTTCCCAGGAACATAATACAGGTACTTCATAAATGTTTGCTGAATGAATAAATGGATATGCAAAGAAACAAATTTCTTTTTCCCAGATTGGCCCAAACTCCTTTTCCCAGCAGACCTTCCCAGCACAAACAAAAACAAAGACGACAGGAATAGAGATAGAATGGAATGGAACGGAAAGCGACGGAGGGGAGAGGGAGGGAGAGGA
>NW_012101543.1:4090287-4094257 GCF_000951045.1 Mandrillus leucophaeus | reverse complement strand
GAAGGGGAGGGGAGGGAAGGGAAGGGAAGGGAAGGGAAGGGAAGGGAAAACACTGACTGAAGACATCCTATCCCTGCAATGCAGAGGAATTACAGAGAATTTTTTTCATATCTTTTACATAAATAAAGGATCATTAATACACAACCAATTATTAAAAGGAAGCAGAGGCCAGGCATGGTGGCTTACACCTGTAATCCCAGCACTTTGGTAGGCCGAGGCGGGTGGATCACCTGAGGTCAGGAGTTCGAGACCAGCCTGGCCAACATGGTGAAATCCCATCTCTACTAAAAATACAAAAAGTAGCCAGGTATAGTGGCAGATGCCTGTAATCCCAACTACTCAGGAGGCTGAGGCAGGAGAATTGCTTGAGCCCAGGAGGCAGAGGCTGCGGTGAGCTGAGATCATGCTGCTGCACTCCAGCCTGGCCGACAGAGTGAGACTTTGTTGGGAAAAAAAAAAAAAAAAAAAAAATGGAAGCTGAAAATTTTGGCCACTTGCCTTTGAGTCTTGGTGAACATAGGAAAAACAATTCTTGACGACCCCTTTTTCCTTCTGCCCAATGGATGTTGTTGTAACTTCCCTAAGTAATCTTTTGGTGTGGGTTCTCAGTACTGTGTTGCTATAGCTACTGCTTTAGTACAGATCTTCATTATTACCTGGATAATTATAAGTCTCTCCTCCCCTTCCTTTTGCCTGAACCTCTCTGCAATCCCTCTTCCACATGACTGCAAAAATGGTATTACTAAACAAAACGAGAAGTACTTATACAGCTTTCCAGTCTCTTTAGCACAAACTCCAGACTTCTAAAATGAGAAAGCCATTCAAAACTGCCCTCATTTATCTCTCTAGTGCCTTTCTCTTAATTTTCCCACGTTCACATCTCATGCTTCTGCTGCATGGGTTAAACACGTGTATTATACAAGGAATTTAGCCAAAGATTACAGAGCTAAGAAGCAAAATATACTAACAACAACATTGTCCACCAAGCTGTTTCACCCTGGTGAAAGAAATTAAAACCTTGTATGAGAGCGGATAAACTTTAGAAGAGAGATAACTGTTCTTGCCAAATCTTTAGCAGGTAACAGGTGCGCCTTGGGAATTCTGAGGTTTGTGCGCTTGCCTGGTGGCCATTAAAGCTTCTGTCTCTTACCTGTATTTCCTCTCTCTTTCCTGGGCCTCACTGTCTCTATTATAAAAGACCAAAGGAGCCACTTTCAGATGGTCCTCTAAAGTACTATCTGGTCCCAGGGCCTGTTTTTGAAACTTTCTCCTGATGTCAGAAGCTGCCTGGGTAATAAATGTATCCTTTAGACTAGTTGTCCCTCGACTGAATCAGGAGATAGAGAGGTGTGCTTTACCACAGCCTCTCTTAGCCTTTCCAGGAAGGCCATGGGATTTCCATCAAATCCCTGGTTGATCATGGACAATTTAGTATAATTGAGAGGCTTGGTCCTAATTCTGCGTAAACCTTCCATTACGCACACTTGAAAGTGTTTCCTCTTCCAGGCTTCCACCTTGTCATCGGGATGCCATTTAGGGTCATCCATTGGTACTGCTTCTCTTCTGGTTGGATAATATTTGCCCGCTTTCCTGACACTATATGTGACACATAGCTCATCTCCAAATCTCTCTGCTGCTTGCAGAGTAGCCTGCTTCTCAGTGGCCATTGGGGTCTGATTCAAAAGTAACCTAATGTCCCTTCAGGAGAGTTCAAATATTTGAGTGAAATTCTGGAAAGCGTCTATATATCTATCAGTATCATCTGAAGACTTGCCAAGATTTCCCCTTAATTTCCTTTAAGTCCTATAGGAAGACGGAGACCTGAGCCTCACTGGGCCCAAATTCACTGGGCATCTGTTGGAGGGGCAGGAGTGAAATGGGGGCTTGTTTAGGGCAAGGATTTTTAGGAGGGGGCAAGTGAGAGGCTGAAGCTCTATAGGGAGGTCAGGGTAGACCTGGAGGAGTAAGACTTGAGGGAGCCGGCTCCCCTTTGCTAGGAATCCTAAGATAGACCTCAGGGAGGAATCTGACTGCCATTTTCCCCCAAAACAAAGCCTGCACCTGTGGGGCCTCAGACCATGTGTCCTCACGTCTACAGGAAAGTTCCAACTGCTGGATGTTATCAAAATGAATGGTCCGTTCCTGAGGCCAAGCCAGTCCTTCCTGCAAATCATAATTTGGCCAAGGCTTTGTGCAGAGGGTTATGAAGCATTTTTCCTCCAGGTTCTGAGGATAAAAACAGTCCCAATGGTTCAAGATACACTCTACAAGAGTATCAGCTGGGAGTGGTGAAGAGAACTGGTTGCCCATTCTGAAAGACAGGGAATAAGGGCTCCCTCATTCCCTTCCTTCCCACAGTGAAAACTCAGGGTGATGAGCGTGATGGAGAGAGAAAGCAAGTATCCTCCCTTCACTTTCCACCCCTTATCCCTGAACCGGCCATAGGTACCACTGCAGTATATACCCATGAAGCAGGGAAAACCACCCTCACCAACGCCTCCGTTTCTCCCTGCTGTCACAAACTGAGTTCCCTGGGCCTTTTACGCCATGAAACATGGCCTCCTTCCGTGGGGTGGGCTTCAGCACACTCCTGTTATTTTAAGACTTTGCTTGTGTTTGTGTTGTTGCTTCCACCTGGAACACTCTTTTCACTTTGTCCACTTCGCAAATACAAGCTCATAATCATCTAAACTACCATCCAAAAGACACACAGCAGACTAATACATATAATGAACTGCTTCCTTCCTTTTCCCCATAGGTACATATTTTTATGAAAAAGCCACAACACTTTATTTATTGTTTTTATTTATTCTATCACTCCCACTGGATGATAAACCTCTTGATAGCAGGGACTCTGTCCTATTCATCTCTTGTTCCATAGCACCTAGCCCAGTGCCCAAAAATAAATATTTGGTGATTAGGCTAAAAGGAAGAAGAAGAGAAAAGACAGGAAAACAGAAAGGATTAAGTCTACTTTCACTTTTGTTTTAGGCCTCTAGAATATAAATCCCTAGAGAGAAAAATCTCTGAAAGACTATAGAGGAGGGATCTCTTGTCTATATTAAAAATGCTTTTGCCAACAAAAACATTTGTTGCAATATAGTGAAGTTTATATATTGATAGATTTCTTCTTCTTCTTCTCCTTCTTCTTCTCCTTCTCCTTCTCCTTCTCCTTCTCCTTCTTCTTCTTCTTCTTCTTCTTCTTCATCTTCTTCCTCTTTCTTCTTCTTGTTCTTCTTCTTTTTTTTTTTTAAACAGGGTCTTGCTAGAGTGCAGTGGTGTGATTATAGCTCACTGCAGCCTCAACCTGCTGGGCTTAAGTGATCCTCCCGCCCCAGTCTCCCAAGTACCTGGGACTATAGGTACGAACCACCATACCTGGATAATTTTATTTATTTTTGGAGACATGAGGTCTCACTTTGTTGCCCAGGCTAGTCTTGAACTCCTGAGTTCAAGCAATCCACCTGCCTCAGCCTTCCAAGTTGGTGGGATTACAGGTGTGAACTACCTTGCATAGCTGATTATTTGATCTTGAGTTTTCATTTGCAAGATTTTAGTTATCCCAGAAATAGCATTTTCTCCAGCTGGCTTAAAAATATACTGCTAATTGCTGGAGAATGAAATCCAAGACATTTGCATTCTTATTCTGCGAACTAACAAAAATAAATTTGAATAAATGAATTATTTTTGTTATATATCTACTTCTTCCCCCAATTGCTGACTTGATTCTTAGTAAGAAATGAGTACAAACATCTCAAATATATTTTCTGTCTTAAAATATGTAGTATTTATTTTAACTATTTATTCAATTTATATTTTGTTCTGGCATCTAGTAGGGCCTCATTAAATGAACCTCTTTTCTTTCTTATTCTTCTTTCTTCCTTCCTTTTCTTTAAAGCTCCTCCAACCTATAGTTTAACAGTTTAACAAATATTCTACATTCTGCCCATGAAGTTTTTTTTTTTTTTTT
>NW_012101543.1:4084365-4089564 GCF_000951045.1 Mandrillus leucophaeus | reverse complement strand
AAACTAGAGAGATGAAGGTCTGAAGAATCAAGTCAGTCCTGTGGGTAGTCTCACAAGAAAGTAGAGCCTCCTACCCAGATACTGAACCCTAGAGCATCAAAATTTCACACAGACTTTTGGGGGCTCAGAACCATTATGCCCCCCAAATCCTTCTCCTCTCTTTTAGTCTGCTTTGTCTCTTTCGGATGAGATATCACAAAACAATATAAACTCACCGTGTCTTATTTGAAATGTGGATTTAACACATACTGAATAAATTGAATGATAGTTTGTTATATTATTTTTTCAAATGTACTCTTTTAAAGTAACTTTAGTTTTATAAGTTTTTTTTTTTTATTTTTGAAAGGATATTCCCTGAAATAAAGCATATATATTACATTTGTTTAAACACACACATATACATATACATAGTATATTATTTCTGGACCTATAGGCTGTCATCAAAACACATATTTTAAACTACATTTTCTAAATTAATTTTCAAAATGATCAACCAAGAGATATGTGATATCTATTTATATATGAGATAACTCTATCTACGCATATCTAGAGAGAGAGAAAGAGATACAAATGTCTATGTATGCCAAAATGGCCTTAGGATAGTTTTCAAACATAACACCCCAAATATCTCAAATATTATAGTTATTATAGAAGTTGTTGAGTATACATGAAAGATTGAAATTAGAAAATTAAAAATTCTCATTTCCATTAAAATTGCTAATACATATTCTATTTGATTTTTTAAATTTCAAAAGTCTTGTTTCTTATTTTCTGGTTTTCTCTCTACTGAAACTTTAGAGATATATCACGAAATGTTTTGTTAAACAAACCATTTGGCATTCTGTAAACTGAAAAACCCAGTTACACTGAATTTAAACATTTTGAAACCTTATTTATGTCAAACTGATTTACCACTGAGGCTTTATGTGTTCTTATCTCTCAGATCTTCTCCAGCAAGGCAAGTCCTTTGATTTAAGCCTGAGAGTTGTAAATATAGTCATAAGATTTCTTTTAAAAGTGCTTCCAAAACATTGTTGATCTTAAAATATACTCTTCACGTAGTCTGGCTTCCATATTCAAATGCTAACCAAAGAGACTGCTTTATGCTAGAAGCTCTTGGCTTGAAACTCTACTTAGTAACTTGGAATACAAATAAATAATTGTGTATTCAATTATACACACTTAGAGAAAAGGTAGAGTCAGCAATAATTATCTACACGAAATTAGACCTAAATTGTACATGGAAACACTGCTAGTTTCCTGTGAAAATCCACTTCTAAAACAAATATAACAACAGCATGCAAACCCATACACTTAAATAAATATCCACTGAAATGAATATCCACTGACAGAACGTGTTCCCAATTTAGTTTTAAAGGAATCATGGGAAACACTTCATAGGTTCATGCATGAACGCAATAGATAGGGCAGTTTATTATTTTGAAGCAGGTAGCACATAACCTGAAACTGCAGTTTTCATGATTTCAGAAAAGACAAAGTACACCCTACATATATCTCAGGGTGATTTGGAATGAAGCCAAAATACATGGCACTAGAGTTCTCCGGGTTAAATCATCATATACTATCAATCTGAACAACAGTGATTTAAGTCATTCACCCTGAAAGCAATTTAGAAAGAAACTCAAGTAAAGCTGATTAGAACAAGTCCAACATTTTTGTTAGGAAAGAAAAAAGGTGGAAATTTAATATTTTAGAAAAACTCTGAAGTATGCAGCTAAACAAAAACAGTGTCTAATTATTAAAAGTCAGATCTTTAATAATGGGTCATTTAGGTGCTTTAGAAGTAGGTCTTCTACCATATATTTAAAATACTTATTTCTAACCTAGCGAAAAGCAACAGAACAAACAATCCAAGTTAGTCAACCCTTAACTCTAAAATAAGCTGAATTCTAAAAACATAATTTAGTATTTTTAAAATACTTTATACGTTTGAATTTATATTTAAATAAAACTCAGTCTTGTTTAGATAGTTGAAGAAGTCTTGATTTAATGATTATTTTTTTAAGTCAGTTAATAGGGAAGCAACTGGAACACAGTACAAACATCTGGTGGTAATCAAATAAATGTACCTTTTTAAAATACGTGTACCCGTAGCTCTGAGGGATTTTATTATTCATCAGTGGAAACCCTTTTTTAACAACTACATTTGATTCGCCACAATCATTCATGCTCACAAACATCCAAACCAAAAGTGAATAAATATTTTCATCCTGTATTAGCAATATTATAAAGGCTTCGGCGTGATAATGAAGTGAGAAACATTTACTGGCATACCAGGGTGGTGTCAAAATAGTGGTAACCTTTGACAACAAAAAGCTTAGTCAATTCCCAGTGACAGTTGCTTTCTGCATCAAAGATGAAATCAACATTACCTTAGAAACCATCATAAGATGCTGCAACCTAAAATGGTACCTATCTTGAAATGTATAAAATAGAAAGCACTTCTAGTGAGAAGAATTTAATCATTTTTGAATGCATCATGGCATAATATTTGAAACTTCAGGCATATTGAAATATTTAACTTCAATTGCTAAGACTGCACCTCTGAAGGAGTTACATGTTTGTTGAAATATATGGTATTTAATTAGGGTAAACTAATTAACTATTAAGTACTACCAATTACCATTTATCTTAATTCTTTGGAAAAGAAAAAAAACATTGTAATAAAACAATTAGAGGGATGATTACACAAATTTATATCAGTCCCTTCAAAACTGACTACTTGTTTGTAAGATCATAACCCTGGGCTTTGCCCTTTGATAAGTAAGATGGCAATTATCATAAGATTTTTGTTTGATAACCTCTGAGAATCAGTAAGAAGAAAGTTTTTTTCTTTGTGCTAACTGAGCAGCAAAGCAGATAAGAAACGCACTTCATTGTTACATTGTTTAAAGCCATAATTCATCATCCCTAAAAATGGAAAAAAAATTCGAAGTTAATTTACTGGAACACAATCAAGTGTCCTGTAATTCAAGGAAATAGGTATTATACTTCTACACTTGGCTTTTTTGATGACTAGCTGTGAATCTGAAAAACTTGTTAAGCCATTTAACTGCCAAATCTTTAACTTCACAAAATACATGATGTAAAAATAGATGAGAATTATGTATGTAGTGTGTAAAAATTCTCATAAAAATGAGCTGTGCAAAATGCTATAAAAATCAAGTTTAAGAAAATGGTTATTTTAATGGAACAAAGGCATATTGACAGAAATCCTTTTAAAATAATAGAAAGATATCCCAAAAGGCAACGTATATATTTTGCCCAAATAGAATACAATTTCAGGAGATATATAGGGGATGGTTTAAAGTTTTTATATTGCTATCACAAGCCTATTTTCTTTAATGGTACTGTATTTGATATAGATAAAGAATACATAGGAATAAATGTCACTACTCCGAAAACTAAAAGTGAATTTAGAGAGATATACCTAGTTAATAGGTCAGAAGGCTTGATATTATTAAGACCTGAGCTTTTCTGAAATTGAGCTATAATTCCACACAACCATATAAAATCCTCAACAGGGTTTTCCTTTTGCTTTTGTTTTATTTTGTGAAAGGATTTGACAAACATTATAAAATTCTCTTGAGAATAAAAGGGATATAGAACAGACAAAACAACCTTGAAAAAGAACAAAATTGGAGGGTTAATGACACCTGATTTCAAAATTTATTATAAAGCTGGGTAATCTAAGACAGTATGGCATTGGCATCAAGATAGACATATCGATGGAACAGAATAGAGCATCCAGAAATGGACCCACGCATAAATATTTTTTTCACAAAAATGCAAAGGCAATTCAATGCTGAAAGGTCAGGCTTTTCAAGTGCTGTTCAAGCAACTGGAAATCCATAGGCAAGAAAATGAACTTAGATCCATACCTAGTAGCCTATATGAAAGTTAACATACGAGGCAGGCAGGTCACGAGGTCAGGAGATCGAGACCATTCTGGCTAACACAGTGAAATCCGTCTCTACAAAAATACAAAAAAAAATTAGCCGGGCGTGGTGGTGGGCACCTGTAGTCCCAACTACTGGGGAGGCTGAGGCAGGAGAATGGTGTGAACCCAGAAGGCGGAGCTTGCAGTGAGCTGAAATCGCACCACTGCACTCCAGCCTGGGTGACAGAGCGAGACTCCATCTCAAAAAAAAAAAAGTTAACATACAATGGATCATCAATCTAAATGTAAAACCTAAAACTATAAAATTTCTAGAAGAAAATCTTTGTGATCTGGGTTGTCAAAGATTTCTTAGAACACCAAAAGCATGATCCATAAAAAAAAATTAATGAATTGGGCTTAAATGAAATTAAAAAGTTCATTTATTTTTTTCACCAAATGGCAGATTAGAGGCATTGCTAGCACGCCTCTCTGACTTGGAAGAACAAAATAGCATGTAGATATTCACACTGTGAACCTTTTTTCAAGAAGCAATGCAGGAACTAAACAGAAAAGCTGAAGGAATCCACAGACTCTTTGAAGCAAACAGCAGGCTGCAGTCTATACCACAGTCTACACTGTGAGTCAGGTAAAGGGCTACAAGTCCCCAGAGTAGGAGCGGGAAGAGATTTTCTCTATGATACATACCCCTACCAGGGAGCCTAAAAGTCCAGGCCACAGGGGAAGTCCTTATCCTTACTCAGTGCAGCAACTGACTTGGGGAGGGTCATGGAATACAAAAGTAGGAGCAGCTGTGGGAAGACCGTTGCATGCATTCCCAGTCTCCAGCATGAACCAAGGGAAGCCATTCCATATTTTTCTCACAGGGAACCTTGTGGAGGTCAGCCAATTAGTTGAGGCAGTGGTTGCAGGTTGAAAGAAGCCCCAGTTGGGTTTCATGATATAACCTCTGGTGGGCACAAACTCCCTTGGCCAGGGCCAGTGGGAGGCCAGTGAAAAGTGGATTGCAGCTATGAGTGCAGGAGCTGGGTGCCCAGCTTTGTGGGTGGACTGAGACTGATGTGATTTGAAAGCCAGGTTGTTCTCTCCATGGAAAAAGCTTATGACGTGGGGCATTTGCAAGTTTTGAGTGCAGGTTGTCTGGAAATTAGCTCACGGTTGCCAGTGGAACAGGGCAGGAGTGGATCTGCCTCACCGAATGCCTGGGATCTCTGTGGGGCTTACTGACACCTGCTATTCCCCACTCCCTGCACAAACCCTTGTGTGCCGCAGAGGCAGCG
>NW_012101543.1:4081120-4084315 GCF_000951045.1 Mandrillus leucophaeus | reverse complement strand
AAAAAAAAATTAGCCGGGCGTGGTGGTGGGCACCTGTAGTCCCAACTACTGGGGAGGCTGAGGCAGGAGAATGGTGTGAACCCAGAAGGCGGAGCTTGCAGTGAGCTGAAATCGCACCACTGCACTCCAGCCTGGGTGACAGAGCGAGACTCCATCTCAAAAAAAAAAAAAGTTAACATACAATGGATCATCAATCTAAATGTAAAACCTAAAACTATAAAATTTCTAGAAGAAAATCTTTGTGATCTGGGTTGTCAAAGATTTCTTAGAACACCAAAAGCATGATCCATATAAAAAAATTAATGAATTGGGCTTAAATGAAATTAAAAAGTTCATTTATTTTTTTCACCAAATGGCAGATTAGAGGCATTGCTAGCACGCCTCTCTGACTTGGAAGAACAAAATAGCATGTAGATATTCACACTGTGAACCTTTTTTCAAGAAGCAATGCAGGAACTAAACAGAAAAGCTGAAGGAATCCACAGACTCTTTGAAGCAAACAGCAGGCTGCAGTCTATACCACAGTCTACACTGTGAGTCAGGTAAAGGGCTACAAGTCCCCAGAGTAGGAGCGGGAAGAGATTTTCTCTATGATACATACCCCTACCAGGGAGCCTAAAAGTCCAGGCCACAGGGGAAGTCCTTATCCTTACTCAGTGCAGCAACTGACTTGGGGAGGGTCATGGAATACAAAAGTAGGAGCAGCTGTGGGAAGACCGTTGCATGCATTCCCAGTCTCCAGCATGAACCAAGGGAAGCCATTCCATATTTTTCTCACAGGGAACCTTGTGGAGGTCAGCCAATTAGTTGAGGCAGTGGTTGCAGGTTGAAAGAAGCCCCAGTTGGGTTTCATGATATAACCTCTGGTGGGCACAAACTCCCTTGGCCAGGGCCAGTGGGAGGCCAGTGAAAAGTGGATTGCAGCTATGAGTGCAGGAGCTGGGTGCCCAGCTTTGTGGGTGGACTGAGACTGATGTGATTTGAAAGCCAGGTTGTTCTCTCCATGGAAAAAGCTTATGACGTGGGGCATTTGCAAGTTTTGAGTGCAGGTTGTCTGGAAATTAGCTCACGGTTGCCAGTGGAACAGGGCAGGAGTGGATCTGCCTCACCGAATGCCTGGGATCTCTGTGGGGCTTACTGACACCTGCTATTCCCCACTCCCTGCACAAACCCTTGTGTGCCGCAGAGGCAGCGGCAATCCCCTCTGGAACATTTGACCTGAAAACCAGCTGCATCCTCCAACATCAGGAGGGGTTGTACTTGCCCTGCATGTGGAGACTCAGAGTGCAAACTCACCTGACCCAGCCCCAAACGAGCTTTGCCCTGCCACCTGCCTTTATGTCCCAGGAGGATATAAACTTCTGGGAGCTATACGACCCTCGCATTGCCTGAGAAACCAGGGTACCCTCCATCCCAGACAAAACAAGGCAAACAAAAATCCCACTGCTACTATCATGGCTGGTAATCTTTTACAAGCACCACCTCCTGATCAAAGGCTAATAAACATAGTCCATTACAGCATCTCCTGGTGGAACAACACTGTGCTCAAGAAGGAGAAGACTGCAGTGTAACCTCAATATCACCACTGCTTATACCACTCAGGCTAACCAGGAGGTCTTGAGTCTGTCCACATGACCAGTTCTTTATCACTATAACCAGTGTTCGAGAAAGCCAAAACACTAAGGCTATATATAACCAAGGAATGTCACAGAGTCTATGTCATTCTCCTGCCACCTTCATTAGAGCTGGTGCTGCTACCTATGTTGGGAGACTTGAAGACAGGTCACATAACTGGATCCCTTGAAGACATTCCCCAGCACCAGCCTGGAATGTGGCAATTTCACTGGGTGGCTAGACCCAGAGGAGCAACAACACTCGCAGTAGTCTGGCTTACGGAGACTCCCACTACTAGGGGAAGGGCGAGTGCACAACATCAAGGCAACACCCCATGGGACAAAAGAATTTAGATGGCAGGCCTAAAGCAATGAATCTTTCTGCCGGCAGGAAGTTTCTTTCAGCAGAGGCACAGTTCCAGTGCTGGACTCAGCAGGGAAACTGCAGCTCTAACCCAACAGTCAAGACAGTCCTTGTGTGTTTGAAGGGTCTTGGAGAACGGGATATCTTTCCCCCACCGTACAACACCGCAGGCATAGCTGGGGATTCTCTTGTGGGAGCTTGGCATGAGTGCAACTATAGACAGCCTTTCTGGAACATGTCAGGATGACTGTATCCCTGCAGAAGGAGCATGCTCCAGGTTCAGGCTTGCATGAGAGACGGAGTCCCAGTTCCTCTCTACTTGAAACATCAACATTCCTACAGATGAAAAGAAGTGCCTCTCTGATCTGAATAGCCAGAGCACTGGGGCAGGAGCGTGTCTGAGAGATACATAGCTTTCCTACTGACCTGGTAGGGGAGCTGAGGTGGCTCCAACTCTTCCCCCTCATAAGATATCAGTGTGATTCACTGAAAGCTCCTCCAGCCACCTCTGTCAAGGCTGGGACCTCTGCTCACCCTTGAATGTTGCATTTACCCACCTGCTTTAGCCACATCAAGTTCCTACCCAGGGATACCTCCCTTGCTAGCCTGAAGCCTAAACCATCAAACCAGTAAATAAAATACTAGGGAATAATAAATAAATAAATAAGTGCACACCACAGGTTATGAGATAAGCTTCCAGAGACCTCTACCCTTCCAACCTCATAGGAGACAGTGAACTTGCTCACACACTGAGCACATCGCTACTATAAGCAGCACATGAGAAAGCCATTATACAAAGACTATCTATAACCAAGGAGCTCGTACAGAGTCTTCAGCCATGAATGTACCAAGAATCAAATTAGCCTATAATTAACCATAAGCATTAAATTCACATCCTTAAGTGGAAAAACATTAAAAACAACACAGTCAAATAAAACATAAATTCAAGAATAATTAGAAGAAATAGTCTACCCAAATGCGAGGGAACCACAAAAGTAACTCTGGTAATATGACAAAACAGGGTTCTATAACACCCCAGAAAGATCACACTAGCGCCTAGCTCTCCAACAATGGATCCAAACCAAGATGAAATCTTTGAAATAGCACTAAAAATACAAAAATTAGCCAGGCGTGGTGGCACACTCCTGTAATCCCAGCTATTTGGGAGGCTGAGGCAGGAAAATCTGTTGAACTTGGGAGGCAGAGGTTGCAGTGAGC
>NW_012101543.1:4076113-4080135 GCF_000951045.1 Mandrillus leucophaeus | reverse complement strand
AACAGTACCTCACTCAGTATTAATGTGGAATGAAAATGGCCTAAGTGCTCTGCTTAAAAGATGCAGAATGGTAGAATGGATTAAAAAAAGAAATCACAAACCAAATATCTACTGTCTTTGAGATTCAACTAATACGGAAGGATTCATATAAACACAAGGTAAGGCCAGCTGCGGTGGTTCACTCCTGTAATCCCAGCACTTTGGGAGGCTGACACAGGTGGATCACCTGAGGTCAGGAGTTCGAGACCAGCCTGACAAACATGGAGAAACTCTGTCTCTACTAAAAATACAAAATTAGCTAGGCATGGTGGCGCATGCCTGTAATTCCAGCTACTCGGGAGGCTGAGGCAGGAGAACCACTTGAACCTGGGAGGTGGAGGTTGCAGTGAGCCAAGATCACGCCATTGCACTCCAGCCTGGGCAACAAGAGCGAAATTCTGTCTAAAAAAACAAAAAAACAAAAAAAACAAAACCAAATTAGCTGGGTGTGGTGGTGGGCACCTGTAGTCCCAGCTACTCAGGAGGCTAAGGAGGGAGAATGGCATGAACCCAGGAGGCGGAGCTTGCAGTGAGCCGACATCACACCACTGCACTCCAGCCTGCATGACAGAGCGAGACTCCATCTCAAAAGAAAAAAAAAAAAACTCAAGGTAAAGGGGTGGAAAAAATATTCCACACAAATGGAAACCAAAAGCAAGCAGGAATAGCTATTCTTAGACAAAACAACTTCAAAACAACAACAGTGAAAAAAGACAAAGGTCATTATATAATCATATAAGGATCAATCCAACAAGAAGATACTACAATCCTAAATTTATATACACTTAACACTGCAGCTCATAGATTCATAAAGCTATTATTATTAGATCTAATAAATGAGATAGCAACACAATAATAGTGAGAGACTTCAATACACCACTAAGAGCACTAGACAGATCATTGACACAGGAAGTCAACAAACAGTGAACTTAAATGACATGGTAGAACAAATGGACTTAACAAATATTTACATAACATTCTACCCAAGAACTACAGAATAGACATTTTTCTCATCAGCAAATGGAACATTCTCTAAGATAGACCACATGACAGGCCACAAAACAAGTCTCAATAAATTTTTAAAAATCAAAATCATATCAAGTATCTTCTCAGACCATAGTGGAATAAAACTAGAAATCAACTCCAAAAGCAACCCTCAAAACTATACAAATATATGCAAATTAAAAAACCTGATCCTGAACGATTTCTGGGTTAACAATGAAATCAAGATGGAAATATAACAATTCTTTGAATTTAGTGATAATATTAACACAATGATAATTCAAAACTTCTCTGATACCACAAAAGCAGCACTGAGAGGAAAGTTTATGTCATAAAATGCCTACATCAAAAAGTCTGAAAGAGCACAAATTGACCACTTAAGGTCATACCTCAAGGAACTAGAAAAACAAAAACAAACTAAACCCAAAGCTAGCAGAAGAATAGAAATAACAAAGATCAGAGCAGAACTTAATGAAATTCAAACGAACAACAACAATACAAATGATCCATGCAATATAAAGCTGGTTCTTTGAAAATATAAACCAAACTGATAGACCATTAGCAAGATTACCAAGAAAAGAAGAGAGAAGATCCAAGTAAGCTCAATTAGAAATGAAACTGGAGACATTACAGTTGACGACACAGAAACACAAAAGATCATTTGAGACTGCTATGAACATCTTTATGCACACAAACTAGAAAACCTAGAGGAAATAGATACATTCTTGGAAACATACAACCTTCCTAGATTAAATCAGAAAAAAATAGAAACCCTGAACAGACCAAAAACAAGCAGCAAGATTGAATCAGTAATTTAAAAATTGCCGACAACAAATGCCCAGGACCAGATGGATTCACAGCTGAATTCTACCAGACATTGAAACAAGAATTGGTACAATTCCTACAGAAACTATTCCAAAAGACTGAGAAAGACAGAATCCTCCCTAAATCATTCTATCAGGCAGTATTCTCCTGATACCAAAATCAAGAAGGGACACAGCAAGAAAAGAAAATTACAGATAAATATCCCTGATGAACACAGATGCAGAAATTGTCAACAAAATACTAGCTAACTGAATCCCACACCACATCAAAAGGATTATGCATCATGATCAAGTGGGTTTCACCCTAGGAATGATGGGATGATTTAACATACACAAGTCAATAAATGAGATACATCACATAAACAGAATTAAAATAAAAAACCATATGATCATTTCAATAGATGCAGAATACTGCTATACATCAACATCAACCAAGCTGAGAATCAAATAAAAAACTCAATCCCTTTTATAACAGCTTCAAAAGAAAAACAAAATACCTAGGAATAGACTTAACCAAGGAGGTGAACGATCTCTACAAGGAGAACTACAAAACACTGCTGAAAGAAATCATAGATGACACACAAAAATGGAAATACATCCCATGCTCATGGATTGGAAGAATCAATACTGTGACAATGACCATACTGCCCAAAACAATCTACAAATTCAATGCAATTCCCCTTAAAATGCCAACATTATTTTCACAAAACTAGAGAAAGCAATCCTAAAATTCATATGGAGCCAGAAAAGAACCCAAATAGCAAAAGCAATCAGAAGCAAAAAGGACCAATCTGGAGGTATCGCATTACTCAACTTCAAATTATACTGTGAGGCAATAGTTACCAAAACAGCATGGTACTGGTAAAAACAAGTAGGCATATAAACCAATGGAACAGAATAGAGAACCCAGAAATAAAGCCAAATATGTGCAGCCAACTGCTCTGCAACAAAGCATATGAAACATAAATTGATGAATGAATACCCTATTTAATAAATGGTGCTTGGAAAACTGGCAAGCCACATATAGAAAAATGAAACTGGATCCCTGTCTCCTTATACAAAAATAAACTCAAATGGATTAAATACTTAAATATAAGACCTAAAATCATAAAAATTATAGAAGACAACACTGGAAAAACTCTTCTAGGCATCTGCCTAGGCAAAGAATTCATGAATAAGACCTCAAAACCAAATGCAACAAAAATAAAAATAAATAGGACCTAATTAAACTAAAAGCTTCTGCACAGCAAAATAAATAATAATCAGAGTAAACAGAAAACCCACCAGAATGGGAAAAAAATAATTGCAAACTCTGCGTCTGACAAAGGACTAGTATCCAGAATCTACAAGTAACTCAAACAAATAATCAAGTAAAAAACAAATTCAAAAACTGGGCAAAGGACATGAATAGACATTTCTCAAAAGAAGATATACCAATGGCCAATAAGCTTATGAAAAAAATGCTCAACATCACTAAGTATCAGGGAAATGCAACTTACAACCACAATGAGATACCACCTTATTCCTGCAAGAATGGCCATTAGTAAAAAGTCAAAAACACAAGAGATGTTGGTGTGGATATGGGGAAAAACGAATGCCTATACACTGCTGGTGGGAATGTAAATGTGAACGGCCTCTATGAAAAAGAGTATAGGGATTCCTTAAAGAACTAAAAGTAGATCTACCATTCAATACAGAATCCTACCAGTGGATATCAACCCAAAGGAAAATAAATCATTATATGAAAAAGATACTTTCATATCTATGTTTATAGCAGCATAATTCACATTTGCAAAGATGTGGAACCAACCTAAGTGCCCATCGACTAATGAGTGGATAAAGAAAAATGTGGTATATATACATCATGGACTACTACTCAGCCATAAAAAAGAATGAAATAATGTATTTTGCAGCCACTTGGATGGAGTTAGAGGCCATTATGCTAAGTAACACTGGAGTGGAAAACCAAAAACTACGTTCTTGTGCATAAGTTGGAGGTAAGCTGTGAGTATGAAAAGGCATACAGAGTGAGATAATGAACTTTAGGGAGTCAGAGAGAGGTGGTAGAAAGGGGGCCTGGGATAAAAAAACTACATATTAGGTACAGTGTACACTAATTGCTTAATAGGTACACTAAAATCTCAGAATTCACCACTC
>NW_012101543.1:4049570-4076063 GCF_000951045.1 Mandrillus leucophaeus | reverse complement strand
AGACTGAGAAAGACAGAATCCTCCCTAAATCATTCTATCAGGCAGTATTCTCCTGATACCAAAATCAAGAAGGGACACAGCAAGAAAAGAAAATTACAGATAAATATCCCTGGTGAACACAGATGCAGAAATTGTCAACAAAATACTAGCTAACTGAATCCCACACCACATCAAAAGGATTATGCATCATGATCAAGTGGGTTTCACCCTAGGAATGATGGGATGATTTAACATACACAAGTCAATAAATGAGATACATCACATAAACAGAATTAAAATAAAAAACCATATGATCATTTCAATAGATGCAGAATACTGCTATACATCAACATCAACCAAGCTGAGAATCAAATAAAAAACTCAATCCCTTTTATAACAGCTTCAAAAGAAAAACAAAATACCTAGGAATAGACTTAACCAAGGAGGTGAACGATCTCTACAAGGAGAACTACAAAACACTGCTGAAAGAAATCATAGATGACACACAAAAATGGAAATACATCCCATGCTCATGGATTGGAAGAATCAATACTGTGACAATGACCATACTGCCCAAAACAATCTACAAATTCAATGCAATTCCCCTTAAAATGCCAACATTATTTTCACAAAACTAGAGAAAGCAATCCTAAAATTCATATGGAGCCAGAAAAGAACCCAAATAGCAAAAGCAATCAGAAGCAAAAAGGACCAATCTGGAGGTATCGCATTACTCAACTTCAAATTATACTGTGAGGCAATAGTTACCAAAACAGCATGGTACTGGTAAAAACAAGTAGGCATATAAACCAATGGAACAGAATAGAGAACCCAGAAATAAAGCCAAATATGTGCAGCCAACTGCTCTGCAACAAAGCATATGAAACATAAATTGATGAATGAATACCCTATTTAATAAATGGTGCTTGGAAAACTGGCAAGCCACATATAGAAAAATGAAACTGGATCCCTGTCTCCTTATACAAAAATAAACTCAAATGGATTAAATACTTAAATATAAGACCTAAAATCATAAAAATTATAGAAGACAACACTGGAAAAACTCTTCTAGGCATCTGCCTAGGCAAAGAATTCATGAATAAGACCTCAAAACCAAATGCAACAAAAATAAAAATAAATAGGACCTAATTAAACTAAAAGCTTCTGCACAGCAAAATAAATAATAATCAGAGTAAACAGAAAACCCACCAGAATGGGAAAAAAATAATTGCAAACTCTGCGTCTGACAAAGGACTAGTATCCAGAATCTACAAGTAACTCAAACAAATAATCAAGTAAAAAACAAATTCAAAAACTGGGCAAAGGACATGAATAGACATTTCTCAAAAGAAGATATACCAATGGCCAATAAGCTTATGAAAAAAATGCTCAACATCACTAAGTATCAGGGAAATGCAACTTACAACCACAATGAGATACCACCTTATTCCTGCAAGAATGGCCATTAGTAAAAAGTCAAAAACACAAGAGATGTTGGTGTGGATATGGGGAAAAACGAATGCCTATACACTGCTGGTGGGAATGTAAATGTGAACGGCCTCTATGAAAAAGAGTATAGGGATTCCTTAAAGAACTAAAAGTAGATCTACCATTCAATACAGAATCCCACCAGTGGATATCAACCCAAAGGAAAATAAATCATTATATGAAAAAGATACTTTCATATCTATGTTTATAGCAGCATAATTCACATTTGCAAAGATGTGGAACCAACCTAAGTGCCCATCGACTAATGAGTGGATAAAGAAAAATGTGGTATATATACATCATGGACTACTACTCAGCCATAAAAAAGAATGAAATAATGTATTTTGCAGCCACTTGGATGGAGCTAGAGGCCATTATGCTAAGTAACACTGGAGTGGAAAACCAAAAACTACGTTCTTGTGCATAAGTTGGAGGTAAGCAGTGAGTATGAAAAGGCATACAGAGTGAGATAATGAACTTTAGGGAGTCAGAGAGAGGTGGTAGAAAGGGGGCCTGGGATAAAAAAACTACATATTAGGTACAGTGTACACTAATTGCTTAATAGGTACACTAAAATCTCAGAATTCACCACTCTGTAATTCAGCCATTTAACAAAAAACCACTTTACCCCAAAAGCTATTGAAATAAAATTTTTTCAAAAACTTAAGAGTTTCTGCTCTTCAAAAACCACTTTTAGGATAATGCAGGAAAAGCCAAACTGAGAGTGTAAATATATATTTGCAAAGTACATATCCTATAAAGAACTTATATCCAGAATATATAAAAGAAAACTCTCAAAACAGAATTAAAAGAGAACAACCTGATGCAAACAAAACAAACAAACGAACAACAACCAAAAAATGAGCCAAAGATTTGAACATATACTTTACCAAAGAAGAAATAATAAATGGCATGGTAGGCTGAAAAATGGCTTCACAAAATTTATCCACATCTTTATCTCTGGAACCTGTGAGAGCTACCTTATTTGGCAAAATAAAAATTTATAAAGGACTTTGCAGGTGTGGTTAAAGAATTTGAGATTGGGAGATTATCCTGGATAAACCGAACGGGCCCTAAATGCAATCACAAGTTCTTTATAAGAGGCGGACACAGGATGTTTTGACTCCAAGAACAGAGGAAGGTCATGTGACAATAGCAGAGTCAGACAGAATCGGTGCTTCCCCGCTGGCCTTGACAATGGAGGGAGAGGCCGTAAATCAAGGAATACAAGGAATGTTGCTCTGAATGCTGGGAAAGGCAAGGAACTGGATTCTCCCCTACAGCCTCTGGAGGGAGCACAGCCCTGCCAGCACTTTGATTTTGACTCAGGGAAACTGATTTTAGTCAGCTAGGCTCCAGAACTGTAAGAGAATAATTTTCTCTTCTAAATCCACCAAATTCGTGATAGTTTATGACACCAGTCAAAGGAAACTAATAGAGATGGTGAAAAGGCACATGAAAACACACTCAACATCGTTAGTCATGAGGAAAATGCAAATTAAAACCACAATGAGATACCACTATCCTCCTGTTAGAACGGCTAATATTGTGGTAGTTGGTGGATGGGTGGGGAAGGTTAATGAATAAACCAACAAATCATGAATAAATCAATTGTTTAGAAAACATGCACTGTATGACCCAGCCATTCAAATCCTAGATATTTTATTCAAGAGAAAAGAAAGTAAACTTCCAACAAAGACTTACATATGAAGTTCAGAGCAGCTTTATTTGTAATAGCCAAAAACTGGAAACAGTTCAAATGTCCATAAAGAGGTAAAAGGATAAACAAACTGTGGTATATCTACACAATAAAATAAAGCTTAGCAATAAGAAGAAATGAACTAATGAAATATGAAAAACATGTATAAATCTCAAAATAATTATACTTAGTGAAGGAAGCATGAGTGCATCTTGAAAAAATAATACATAAAAGACATGGGTGAGTTGTAAAATAATTATGCTTAGTGAAAGAAGCCAGACCAAAAAAAGGAATATATAACATATGATTTTATTCATATAAAACTATAGAAAATGAAAACTATTCAACAGTGACAGAAGACAGATAAGTGGTTGCCTGGGGAGGAGGACTGGGAAAGACAAGAAGTGCACCAGGGAACCAGGGACACCAGGGAACTTTGGGGAATGATTTGTGGTTGGGTAGGTGCACACATATGTCAAAACTTACCCAGTTGCACCCTTGTATACTCGCTTGTGTATAGAATATACTATAATGAAACTTATAATTGAAAGTACATTTCTGATTAGCTACTTTCACTCTAGGAGCTCAATCTAAGTTCCAAATTCATAGAATGTTAATCTTGAAGGCATTTCTTTTCACAGAGCATATAAACCCACCCAAAGCCTTTGGACACCTATGCTTGTTTGTTTTTTGATGTGAGGTTAAGTTGGCAATATTGTGTAGTATATCTTAATGAACTCTTCTCCTACTATGAAATATTATACTATGAAATAATGTCCTGCCTATAACACCCATTGATTAATATACAATATTTAGTTTTTCTATTCAATGAACACACCTCAGGAAGAAAAAAATGCCTCAGTTCAATAGAAAAAGAAGATAAGAGTTCTACTCTCTATAAAGTATGTAGCATATGAGTAACTGGTAGAACTACAGTAAAGAAAGAGATAAAGGCCTAAGGAAAAAATTCATATAAAATGTAATTATGTAAAATACTTGAACGTATAAAAATAAGTAACCTAGTTTCTAGTCTACTCTAAATTCTGTTATATCTATGCTATCTTTATTTTTTAAGTTATTTATAAAAAGCATGGATAGAGCACCAACATGTTTAAAAACAGTGTTTTGCTTCTTAGCACTCAAAGAGAAATAAGAAATTTTCTGACCTAAAGAAGCTGACAGGTTAGGAGGTGAGACTGACAAGCAAAAAGACTAGACCGTGAACAAATGCTATGAGAGCTAGAAAGAAAGACTTTCTGAAGGTTAAGAATCATGGAATGATAGTAAAAATGGAAGTCATAATTAAAGCCCACTTCTTGTTTTAATTTGATGAAAACAGAATTTTCTTGCATGTCATTAAAAGTAATGGCAAAACCACAATTACTTTTACAGCAACCTATTTTATAGTAATAAATGAATAAAAGAATCTCTATTTCCTCTTCCAATCTTCCAGTTTTATAGGTAGGAAGTATTTCCTTCACTACTCTACCACTGTAGGTAGAGTCTGGATGCCTAATTTATGTGACCAGGTCATGGCTGCCCATCGTTATGTCACAAAAAACTTCTGGACTTCTAAACAAATTCACATAGCCTAAAGATACTCTTTCATAACCAGTACCAAGCATGTACTTCACACACTTAAACCGTTTGTGCAGACTCACTTTTTAAACAGCAAACTTAATATAACATTAAAACAAGAGAAAACAAAAGCATTGTCATAATTACTTAAACATTTTGCATTTCCCTTGTCAAAATATTTTACCAAACACAATTCTAACCATAACTTCAAAACAATTTGTTTATAATTTATGAACCTACTAATGCATTCCAAAACTCATTACGAAGTTTCCGCCAAGGACGTAATCATCCTCACAGGTACTCGCCTGCATGGACTATGTAAAATGGTGGATGCCAAACCTGAGGTGAGCTAATATGTTTCTTGTCAGGAAATTCTAACAAGCCCATAGACAAAATTTGAAATTAGTTTCGATCTGAGAGTTAAAGCCTTAAACTAAAAGCTGTCAACAGCCATGTTTCCCACCCTGAGAATAAGAATAGTGAGAAAATGAGACTGGCATGTCCAGGGAGGAAGAGCCTTAGGGTTTCCTTCCGGTTTCCCTTGTTCTTGAGTCCTTGCTGCCTTGAGGAAAGTATCAAAGCAAAGTTGTCAAACCTTTCTTGGATTCTGTGAGCTTAAACTGTTTGCTTCAGCTAGTAGGCATTGCAATTTCTAAAATTTGAGTTGCAACTTTTAATACAAAGAACGCATTAATAGCCATTCTTTAAGGTATTTATATAATATAGCTACAGTCATGAAAGCAGTATAATTATGAGGGCAGAATAGAGAGACAAATCAATATAAGAGGATTCAAAGACCATAGTCATACCAAGTATATATCAATGAGAGAAAAATTAATTCTTCAATAAACACTCTTGGCTCAGGTGTCTCACTAACTGAAAGAGAAAAGTGTGTTCAGATGTCTTAAACTCTGGCACTCGAATACATTTCAGATGTATTAAAATTTTAAATTATGAAAAACAAACTGTAAGTATTTATATTATGTTAGAATGTGGCACATTATTTTGAGCATTAGACCGTAGGGAACTTTGGTTTGAATTGGAAAAATTTAAAATTTAAAATCTTAATTTAAAATACAAACTTTTACATAAAAAGAGTCATGAAAAAGATAATATATACATGAAGTAAGGCACAGAGTAAATATCCTTGATATACACAATGATTTAAAAAAAAAAAAAACAGGGACAAAAATGTTGGGTGCAGTGGCTGATGCCTGTAATCCCAGCACTTTGGGAAGCTAAGGTGGGTGGATCACGAGGTCAGGAGTTCAAGAGCAGACTGACCAACATGGTGAAATCTGGTCTCTACTCAAAATACAAAATAGTTAGCTGGATATGGTGGCGTGCACCTGTAATCCCAGCTACTCAGGAGGCTGAGGCAGGAGAATCGCTTGAACCTTGGAGGCTGAGGTTGCAGTGAGCCGAGATAGCGTCACTTCACTCCAGCCTGGGTGACAGAGCAAGACTCTGTATCAAAAAAGAAAAAGACACACACAAAAAAAGACAAAAATACAAATAGAGAATTAAGCTAAGAACACATGGAAGTCATTTCACAAAAGATTAAAATAAATTTTCAAAAACTATATGACAAAATAGTCAATTTCACTAATAAAATATAACCTTTTTTAAAAGGGATACAATATTTGAGCATGAAATTGGCAGAGATGAAATAAATTCTTAAATACAATATTGGGAAGGTTGTAGAACATTCTTACCTGACTTGGGTCAGGTAAGGCATTTAGACTGCTTTCCTGGAGAGCACTTTGGTAACTTTTAACATGTGTTTAGATACGATGACTCAGCTACTCAACGTCTAGATATTTAATATAAAGAAATAATTGTATATAAGTCCGCAGGCATACAGGGACTAAGAGAGTCACCAGAGACTTTTTTACAAATACAAAACCAGAAAATATAACATATTTAAATGCAGAGGACTTTCTAAATGCATTATGACAAAACTATATAATGAAATACAAGTGGTCATTAATGAAATATAAGTGGTCATAATTTTGTCATCTATTCATTGACGTAGAAAGATGCAATTTACCTATAGTTCAGTAAGAACAGAACTTCATAGAGCAGTATACTATTTTTCTTTTAAAAGTATAGACATATGTATAAGTGATCTTTGATACAAAAACAAAAAATACCTTTCTGAGGTTATAAACCACATGGCAAATATCCAAGTGATCTCAATTTCTGCATACAGTGCGCCCTAACAGTTTTATTACTAACTTTTTTACTACAAAGGCAATTGCACCTGTTCATTCCTCTTAATTCTGATGAATTCGTGGCTTACCTAAGGGACGTTAAGCTCTGTGTTAAAATTAAGGCTCTAGAGAGCTGGCATCTCTTGTATGTGAGAACGACAAATCCGCTCTACATTATCCCATCAGCTCTGACAGGTTCTGTTAAGTCTCAGACTTAAGTCTTCCAAGTCAGCTAAGAGGATTAAAATACGGACACAGAAACATTAACACCATGCCCTGAGTTTAAATATCCATGCAGGACCCAGAATTTCTGGCTCGTTTGCAGCTGCTCTTTGCTGCCATTTACTTTTTCAGACCAGGAGCAAATAGGTCTAACTCCACAAACGACTGCCTCACCTCCCTTTACAGCTGCAATTAAAATCATGGGGCCAAATGGCTTAGAAATGTGGACGTGAACAATACCCCTTATTTCTACTTTTCTCATCATCTTCCGAACTGAATACCTCTCTATCCCCTCCTGTGTTCTAACACCCATAATGTCCTGGATTTTCTTTTTCTGACTCAAATTTTCACTCCATTCCTTTTCCCAGGTCCTTGATATTACCCTCTTGAACTTTGAATTCACGAAAAACAAATCTTATCTGCACCATCTTCACCAAACATTCCTTTCTCCTCCGTGCCCCAGCACTACTGCAGTAGAAACAAATACAAAGAACCAGAATTCTTTTCAAGGACTTACTGACCAGCTGAAGGGAGAGTGGTGAGCAACAGCCTACAGCTGTCAGCTCCTTCCCAGTTGGACGCAGCGAAAGAGACTTCCTCATCTAAAGTCGTGCCTTTCTCAGGGGCAGGCTGCAACTGGCCACTGAGTGAGGCAGGAGTAGAAAGGCCAGCTACTTTGGCCCAAATATGGGACTCTCTGACGGGCTATATTCATTCAAGAGCTCCTTGCAGGATTAAGGTTTTGTCAGCTCTGCACTGCGGTTTGACTTTTTCCTTTGCCAAATTCCTTCCCATTGCAGCTGATGGTTATTGATAAATAACTTGCCCTTTGAACTCTCTGTCTCAGTGTCTGCTTCTAGAAACCGCAACCTGTGATCATCCATTGTAGCAGTGGTTCAACAAGCAATTGATAAGATGGAATTTGGGAGCTGATCATTGATTACCTGATTAACAATGAGGAGCCCATTTTGACAGTAATGAAACACAGACAGCCCCTGGCACATTAGCAATCTGTTTAAACGTTCACTGGTTGTGAACCAGGAGGGGCACTGAATCTGGTTAGGATATATAGGCTCATAGGCAGTGATGCATGTCCTGGTTAGTTGTTTAAGAACATGAGAGGAAAGGAAAAAGACTAGAAAACATTAGCTATAACATCAACTGACTTCTATGGAGAAAGAGATTTGAGCAGCACAAGGGTTGACTGTGGGAGACACAGATCTACTCCCCAAATTCCCCTTCAAGACAGTTCTTTTTGTTCTCCTGAAGAGTGTGAGCAGCAGACAGTCTTCAGCTGCAGTTCCTTTGTCATTGTCCCCAGCTGAAGAGGGTTGTCTTGGCGGCGTATAGTTTTTCCCAGGATCTTCCACACTTCGTCAGGGAGTGAGGTTGGATATATCGGCCTTGCCCTCTTAAAGCATACTCCACTGGTCAATGCTTATTTCAGAGTTCCTTACTGGGCTGACGGAGGCTTTGTTAGGCCTGTACTGGAGTTCAGCTTCTCTGCCCAACTCTAGTTCTTTTCCGTTCCTTCCCTGGCATTGATCTCTTATGCAATCTTGCACCCTAAATACCATCTCAGTGTCTGGTCCATCTATCAACATATTATACAACAAGAGCAGTTCCACATTAGATGTGATGAGTGCAGCCAGGAAGATAATGAGACTTCAGGGCAGTAGGAGTTTGAGTATAATGCTTTATCTATGCTTGTAGAAAATGCAGAAATGAGTGAGGGCATCTGCCTGGTGGCCAGAGAGAAAGGGAATGTTTCTTACCGGTTCATATGAGAGTTAAATTAAAGGCAGGGGTGGAGTAATGTCTCAAGAGAATTACTTTTCTGTGCTGTGTGTTGCCTGCTCCCTTGGGAAAATATCTGCCTTGAAGACTGACATTCTTCAAGGATTCTAGAATTCCTGTGTGTTGCCTTTTAATATGACTCTACTAGAAGACTGAATATTGAGGGGGCCTAATTTTACTAGGGTTATCCCTGAGGAATTATCAACCAAGATTTCAGATCTGCAGTTAAGTACTCAGCGATAGCTCAGATTAAAATATTCACATTAGGTTGGATCAGGAAAAAATTTTCATCGTGATTATCAAACCGATAGAAAAGTAGTGTAAATAATTGTGGTTCGGTAGACCCAAACCACCATGGTTTCTGGAATATACAGAAAATCCTTGTGGAGGTTTTGCCACAATTTGAGTTACAATTTCATAATGCCTAGTTCTGAACTGGTTGTTACAGTGGGAAAACTAGGCATGTACATTATAATGATTTGCCAAATTGAGGAAGTATTAAAAATGTCCTCATTACATCATCATCTAGAAAATGCTTTATAGTCTAACTGCAATAGCCTCACAGATTCCTAAGAAATTATTATTTTTCGAGGAGAGAAAGAGCTGATGGCAGATGTGTTGACATGTTTATCTTTCTCAATTGGGAGTCAAAATCTGCTGCAGTTTTGACGATTGCTTTAGGATTTTCTTGTTTTTTTTAAAAAACTTTTTTTAGAGACAGGATCTCACTGTACCACCCAGACTGGAGTGCAGTGGTGTGATCATGGCTCGCCGTAGCCTCAAACTTCTGAGTTCAAGGTATCCTCCTGCCCCAGCTTCCCAAGTTGCTAGGACAACAGGTGTGCACCACCACACCTGGCCAATTTAAAAAAAAAAAAAAGATCTGTAGAGGTGCAGTCTCACTATGGTGCCCAGATTGGTCTTCAATTCCTGATCTCAAGTGATCCTCCTGCCTTAGCCTCCCAAAGTTCTGAGATTACAGGTGTGAGCCACCATACCCAACGAGGATTTTTAATTTTGCAAGCTTTGGAACATTCAAAGCACTGTCTCTAAAATTGGATAAATATATGGAAGGTACAAAGGTTCATAGAACAATGACTCTGAGCCATGATTGAGCATGCTGCTAAAATGCAACAGTGATGCAAATCCTCAGCCACAGATGCCCTCCTTGTTATTACCTACAGGGATAGTTCTACAACCTGTTTTGGTAACAAAAAACTCTAATTTTATACATAGGAACACTGTACTAATTCCCAGAAAATAAATATCATTTGGTTAAAACCAATCATAACTACCCCATTTGCCTTTCCAGGGTTAAATTTCTCAGCCTTCCTTGCAGCTCCACATATCCATCAGTCTCAGCTACGGTGGATGAAGCTAAGGGGACATGAGGATGAATGGCAGCAGATATAACCAGATTTACAGATTTGGTAGAAGACTGAGGGAGTTCCCATATGATACAGTTTCTTTTCGTTGCTTACTACATAATAATCGCCAGCCATTAGTGGGTACTCATATATTTGAGAAGTTGAAAATAAATTAATGAATTTTCTACATAAAGCAGAGGTAAAAAATCATCTCCTGAATACGATGGAGTGGAAAGAAGGCCATAGATGTGATAAAAGTGTAAAGTTTTAATACTAGCCTTTTCAATGTCCTACACTATGTGAGTCCAAGTTCAATTCACTGCATGAGCATTAATGCCTCTGCATTTCCCACTTGTGTACCTGGGCACTCCAGGAAGCCCAATCCCACTCTCAGAGTTGATGTGTTTCATCTGAATTGGAATGGAATTGGTATAAAGAGGTAGAGTCTCTGTTGGTCCAGTTAAGTTAGACTTGGGTGCCAAAGCCACTATGGTTCCCATGTTGGTGGGCATGATGAAGGTTGTGCCAAAACCCAGACCTTACCTGGCGAGGCTAAGAAAGGTAGCAGCAGCAGAAGATGAGGAAGGCAAATAGGAAGGCAGCTAAAGTTATCTACTGAGCAAGTGGCTAGAACTAAGGGGATAGTGGGTCAAGAAAATCTGGAGAGATGCAAAAACCAGCAGAGTATCTTCCTTTGTTTACCCCAGCCATTCAGCCAGGTCTGATTAAACCATACAACTTTACCTGATGGTGTGGTGAAGAGAAGTCAGGGGTATTCAGAGAAGGGAAGCTTATCCCATGATGACCCTGTAATACAGGGTCATCACAGGGTCATAATAGCTACTTGCTATTATGCAAGTAGCAGCATATAAATAGTTGCCGTTAGAAGCTCTGCTATTCATTAATTTAGGACAAGATCAGGAGTAAAATCAATAGTGATCTGTTCCTACAAAAATGAAGGCAAGGTGGGTGGAACACATAATTCAGAAGAACAGTAGACAAGGGTGGATTTAGACAACCTCTTACCTTCTTCCTAAATGTGAGATGATTTTTTGGGTGTGAGAAGTACAGGTAATGCTTGGCTTACAATGGATACCAATTAAGAATAACAGAATCAACAATCCCAACTACAGTGAGTTTACAAAGGGATACACAGGGCACAATTTTATTTTATTTTATTTTTTGAGACAGTCTCTCTGTGTCACCCAGGCTGGAGTGCGGTGGCGCAATCTCAGCTCACTGCAACCTCCACCTCCTGAGTTCAAGTGATTCTCCTGATTCAGCCTCCCGAGTAGCTGAGACTATAGGCACCCACCATCATGCCTGGCTAATTTTTGTTTTTTGTTTTGTTTTGTTTTGTTTTTACCAGTCCTCGGGATCTCATGAGGAATCACCCACTCATGTATCTACATGTTGCTCCTAGCCCTAACTTATTTGTCTTTTTCTCTCTGAGCGTTTCTGCTTCCCTGTAGCTGAGAGTCTTTTATATGGGAAGAGAGGAAACAAAAGAAAGACTGTTCTTCAGTTCACACTCCGTTTGATAGTGTCATTTGAACATATAAGCTAAGTATACGGCACATTTGTTCTCCCTGGTGAACTGTCTCTACAGCAGTAGATGATCATCCATTCTCCTGGTAGATTGGGAGAATAAATGGTTGCCTTAGGTGAGGTAGAAACCAGCACATCAGTTTAATACTCTGAAACATGGCCACAGTACAAGCTTTGATCCAGCCACCTTCTTCCCTCTACCTTGTTATTCCTCCCCATTCCTGTCCCACACTTTGTACATATACGACTGAAATTTGAAGTGAAATATAGAACTTACTTATTCCTATTAATTTCGTCTTTATCAAGCTGATAGAGCATCTCCATTTCCTGAACATTGTTTTAACTCACAATTATTTTTGCTAGATCTTTCAGCCTTGTGTGTCATCTGCAAATCTGAACCAAGAAACAGACATTCTCTTTAAAGAAAAATTTATAGGAAGCCTGCTCAGAGGAAGCGAGGTGCTCCAGATGACCTCTGGAAGTCCTTGCCAGGCTTATGTTTTGATTTTTCCATAACATTTTATTATGTAAAACAGACCCATTGGCTATGTTTACTCAGGCACACGGAAGAATATTGAGACAAGTACCTAAACATTCACTGTGACTTTTCAGTAAATGTTATTAAAGAAAAAGTGGGAAATGGCCTTGAATTATCCAGGGTGTTTATTTCCATTGATCAAAGTCACAAAATAATTACCTCATTTCACTTTGTCTAATTAAACATAAGTCCGTAACAAATTTTATCTCAGGACATACTGAAAGGGAAATATGGTGAAACTGTATAGTAAAACCAACATAGCAAAAAGTTGACCATTAAGCCTCTCTTATTTAAAGTTAAAGGACAACTCCATAAAGCCAGAATTCTAAAGCCAGAAGTCTAAATGAGATTAATGAATATAAAGGAACAAACATATATTCAGTGAAGACTGGCCAAGAAATGATGGTTGAAATACAAAATTGTACACAAAATCTTAAAACTTTATACCATAAAATAATGAGATGCCTTCTGTTAGTTTTTATTTAGAATCATATTCATAATGTTACGTTTTATTGAAGATAATGAACAAGGGATAAACAATATATGAGATATTCTCTAGAGGGTGCTATAATGATCAAGAGGAAGAGACATTTTAAAACATTACTTAAAGTGATTAAATCTTACATGTTAATTTAAAATTCACCTAGGGAAATAGCTAGTTCTCATAATGAGAATAAAAAATATAAATACCATACTAAAAAATATTGGACGATAGTGGTTCAAGACAGTGATTTAAAATGAAACCTAATTTTTCTTTGTCCATAGTTGATGGAAAAGTATCAAGTCATAAACTCTGCTCATCATAATTTTCTATATATGGTACTAGTGAGCTATTTACTTCAGCCAAAGATCAGGAAACATTCCACGGCAATGAGATCTCTTAATCTGTAAAACACTATCTCAGGGGAAATTGTAGAAACCTCTTCATTGGTCACTCACTGTTTGCTTAAAAAGTAGAGTGTACAAGACATGATAAGACATATCATGGGAAGCAAATCCATCTTAAAGGGAGAGGTAAAAGCAGGAGATAAAAAAAGAAACAACTTCTGTTCAGTGCTTATTCGGAGAGCAAGGCATTTTTGCACAATTATTTAATATCACAGCCACTCTGGGAAAGGATATTATAAACACTTTACAGATGAGAAAACAAAAGCTAAGAGTAGTTTGCTAAAGTCAAAAGTAGTAAGTGACAGAGCCAGGGATTTGAGCCCAGGTCTGTCTTGCTTTTAGGATCCTGTTTACAGTTCTGAAAACAAAGGTATGTTAAAGTGATTACCACACAGAAGACAAGTACAGCAATATTTAAATCTCTACTTGATGAGGCAGGCAGCTTCTTTATATTTTTGTCTTGTATGATTATACTCTATATTCATACACGAACTTATAAGAATAGAAAAATCAGCATATAGTAGCAAAACATTATCTTCTCATCATTATGTTTACAAATTAGGAGATTAATTGCAACTATCAAGAGTCCAGTTACAATAAAGTTATAGGAGTTGAAGCTCGATTACTGGAGACTCAATAATGAGTGACAGAAAACCAAGGTAACTATCACTGACAACTCATCCAATCCACACATTGTTGTCGGAGTTCTCTCTCTTTCAGTGGCAGAAGAAAATGTAGATAACACTTTCAAGATGAAAAGAAAAGAAAAGGTGGCATAAGAGGAAAGAAAGATCATGGAAAGAAGTGTTCTTTAAAATCAAAGTGAGACTTCGGTATGTTTGTAGGTTGAGAAAAAGAATCGAGAAAAATGGAATAAAGATTTAAAGGTGAGATTAGAGAATTAATGACAATAATAATAATTAACATTTTAAGTTAAAATTATTGAGAAAAGATTTGAAGGGGCATAAATCAGGGAAGTGGAAATGATTCATTTTTGGAAAAGATGGAAGAAGATGTGAGTAAATACAGAGCCATATTAGGCATTGTAGTCATCCTCTCTCTAAAATATTAGGAAGGTATCAGTTGTGAATAAGAGAGTCATGCTTAGGGACTTGAATAAAGTAAAAGAAAATTATAACGTGGAATATATGCGTTGACAAAATGACAGGGGTGGCAAGAAGGAATTGGATTGGATAAGAGGAAAGAAATATTGAGCATCCCAGGATTTTAGATGGAACCAATTATCCTATTTAGGTAATGTTTGTCACCATCAGTGCCATGGAAGGAGAAAGGAGGTAGCTTGTTTTTCCCCTTGCTGATGATTCAGAGGGTAGGATAAGAGATGTAATCAAAATAGCAAGGGTGAAAGTGAGAATAAGGTTGAAATGGAAAGTCAAGAAGCTTAGGCTCGATAGATAAAATGATGAATATAATTGGAGTAGATATATTCTACGTCAGTTGGAAATGACTAAGAAGCCAAGGTCCTGGAGGTTGACATGAAATAAAGATAAGTTCAGTGGAAGTGGAGTCATGGCATAGGCAGAAAAATAAAAGGCCAGGAGAATTTCATGTGTTAAAACTTGTTTAAAGTTATTTTGGGATGAAAATAACTTGTAAGGTATAGCCAAGTATGTGGATTGCTAACATGGAGAGGAGGCAATGACCATTAAAAGAGAAGGTCACAAAAAATGAGACGACTGGGTATCAAGTGTACCAGCTGTAGACACACTGAAAGCTGTCCAATATCATGGACTAGAGAGGATTACAGTGATTTAGTTGTTAAAGTCCCTGAGAAATCAGAGGAAAGACAGTACCTAATCACTGTGATAAAGATAAGATGGGAAATGCAGTTATCATCAAATGGTATGAACTTTCTAGATTACAGAATGGCTATGGATAGTAGCGGACCCCAAAAGATCGTATAATCTGTGTAGTCGAAGTGCCAGTTTAGTGTAAGAGTTAGAAATATTATTTAAAGAAAAATTTAGACTGAGATTAAAGAGAAAATTGATTGCTAGCAAAATGGAGGTTTTCAAAAGTTCTGGGAAAAATGTTTGAAGGCTTAGTGAGAAGAACCACCAGAGAAGAAATAAGATTGAAGCTAATTGCAATAAGGCTGTGGAAAAACGGAATTGGGAGTGTGAGAGTGTACTACGGACTGGGATTACAGAAGAATGCCAAGGGCTCAGAGGTAAAAGCCCATGATGGGGCAAAAGTCTTGTATCCAGCCCCAAGGCAGAAATAAATTAGTGTTAAATCATATTGCTGTACTTTATCTAATAATCTGTGATCTCTATCTCAAACTGGCAATCAAATGGACATAAAGGTGTGGGAAAAATAATAAATCAATTTCTCAGTTTGTAGCCCAGGAATTATTTAGGTCATTTACAAACACCAACAAAAGCCAACGTTTTTAAAACGTTTTGAACATATTTCTTTTCCAAATTCTCTCAAACATGAAATACACACACACTCTCACATTCACAAATGAAATGTTGTCATTTTCTTAATGTATCATTGTCAATACACTTGCCACTTTCCAACTCTGAAAACTCTTAGTTTTCATGCATTAGTTTTTTCTAGTCCTCATTCTGGGAGAAACCATAGACCAGTGACCATGAGCTCCACAATTTGGTTCCTGACTTATTTCATTTCGGGTCCTAATTTATTCATTTATGAGCCTCATTGCACATATTATCAGATTCTATCTCAGTTTCTTTTCAGAAACATCCTCATATTTCTCTTAACCTAGTTGTCATATTTTATAGAATCCTTCACTCAACAACAGTAGAATATACATTCTTCTTTAGTGCACATGAAACATCTACCAAGATATATCAAATTCTGGTCTATAAAACATACCTTAACAAATTTAGAAAACATAGAATGTATACTCTGCAAACACAATGGAATTAAACTAGAAATCAGTAACTGAAAGATAGCTGAAAAAGCCCATGTAACTGGAAATTAATCAATACACTTCCAAAACTCATGAGTTAATAAAGTCTCAAGAGAAATTCTAAAGATATTTTCAAGGAAATGCAAATGAAAATACCTTTTATCAAAATTTGTTTAATGTGGCAAAAGCAATACTTGGAGGTAAACTTATAGTATTAGTAACATATTTTATAAAAAAGGAAAATCTAAAATCAATAAACTAAGCTTCCACCTCAGAAAACTGGAGAAAAAAATAATAATTTAAATATAAATCACAAAGAAAATAACTAAAAATTTGAGCAGAAATCAATGAAATTGAAAACAGGAGAAAAATAGATGGTCTGCTAAACCAAAAGATGGTTCTTTAAAAAGATAGATAAAATTGATAAGGCTCTAACCAGGCTAGCCAAGAAAGAGAGATGGAGATAGACACACACACACACACACACACACATACACACACACACATACACATACATACACACTAAAGTGTTTTAATGTCTATGATATCATTTTAATGTCTATGATTGGTATTTGTGTTGCCAATATCATTACCAAGATCAGAAATGCAAGATAGATCACTACTGATATCATAGCCATTAAAATGATCATAAAGAAATTATATGAACAATTCTATGCAAACAAATTTGCTAATTTAAATGAAATGGACCGATTTCTTGAAAGAAAAACTGCTGAAACTCACACAAAGTGAAATAGATAACCTCAATAGTGCTATATCTATTACATAAATTGGGTCAATAATTAATAACCTTCTAAAAATAAAGTACAATAGCCCGTATGGTTTCACTAATGAGTTCCCATGAAGATTTAAAGAAAAAATAATGCCAAGTATCGACAATCTTTTCCATAAAATAAAAGCAGAGAGAATACTTTCAACTCATTTCATAAGGGCAGCAATACGTCAGAAGACTAAGGCCAGATAAAACATAACAAGAAAACTACAGATTAATGTAGTTTTCATGGACATGGATGCAAACATTCTCAACAAAATATTAGCAAATCTAATACATCAGTGCATAAAAACAATTACACACCACAACCAAGCAGGATTTATTTCAAGTATGCAAAGCTGAAATTGACATAATAATATCAATTTATGTGGTCTACCACATTAACAAGTTAAAGAAGAAAAATCAAATGATCATGTCAATTGACAGAGAAAAAGCATTTGATAAAATCCAACCAATTTATGATAAAATTATTTGCAAACTAGGACTAGAGGAGAACTTCGTCAGCTTGAAAAACATCTACAAAAAAATCCTACAGCTAACATAATACTTAATGGTGACAGACTGAATGCATTATCACTAAGACAGGGTATAAGGCAAGGATATCCCCTGTCACCACTCTTATTCAATATTGTATTGGAGGTCCTTACTGTACATTAATATAAGAAAAAGAAATTTAAAATATCCTATTTGAAAGAGGAAATAAAATTGTTTATTTGCAGATGACATGATTGTGTAGAAAACCCAGAGAGAATCTACAAAACAATCTCTATAAACTAGTAAGCCAGTATAACAAAATAGAAAGTCAATATACAAAAGTCAATTGTTTTCTTAAACAACAATGAACAATTAATATTTGAAATTTAAAAATACCATTTGTAATAGCCCTCTGAAGATGGCATTAATCTAATAACATATATATAGAATCTGTATGCAGAAACTATAAATATCTAATGAAAGAAATCAAAGAAGATTAAAATAAATGGGAGTATATTCTGTATTAATGATTTGGAATATACAAGATTACTGAGAGGTCAGTTTTTTTCTCAGACTGACTTAGAGATTCAATACAATGCAAATCCAAATGCTAACAAACTATTTTGTAAATATAAACAAATTGATTCTAACATTTATATGAAAAGGCTAAACACCTTAAAAATTTCTATAATACTGAAGAAGAAAAAAGAGGACTCACACAATCTGGTTTCAAGATTTGCTTTAAAGCTATAATAATCAAAATAGCATAGTATTGATGAAAGACAAGGTACATACATCAATGGAACAGAGAGAAGCTAGACATATCACACAAATATAGTCAACTTGTTTGACAGTCTCAAACATAATTCATTGGAGGCAAGATAGCCTTTTGACAGACGATGCTGAAACAATTACATGTCCATAAGCAAATTAATAAACCTAGATATAGATTTTATGCCTTATATTAAAACGTATTCAAATCCAAATACAGACCTAAATGTAAAATGCAAAACTATAAAACTTTTAGGAGAACATCTACTCAATCTTGGGTTTGGTGATATGATTTTGGATACAGTACTAAAAGAATGATCAATGGAATAAAAAATTGTTAAGTAAAAACATATTAAAATGTAAAACTTCATCTCTGCAAAAGACACTGTCATAGAATAAAAAGACAAGCTGCAGACTGGAAGAAAATATTTGCACAACACTTATCTGATAAAAGAATTATATCCAAAATATACAATGTAGTCTTAAAATTCAACAAAAGAACACAAACAACTTCATTAAAATTGATCTGATCAACTCCTTACCAGGATATACAGATGTAAATAAAGATATGGAAAGATTCTCAACATTATTTGTCATTAGAGAAATGCTAATTATAACAACAATGGGATACCACTACAAACCTGTTAGAAAAGGTCAAGTAAATTTTTTTAAAAATTGACAATACCAATCGCTGGTGAGAATTTAGAAAGCAGAAACTCTTTTTAATTTTTGTGGGTACATAACACACACACACACACACACACACACACACACATATATATACATTTACAGTATACATGAGACATTTTGATACAGGCATAAAATGTGTAATAATCATATCAGGGTAAATGGAGTACTCATCACCTCCACCACTTACCCTTTCTTTGTGTTACAAGCAATCTAATTATAGTGTTTATTTTGAAATGTACAATAAGTTATTGTTAACTGTAGTCACCATGTTGTGCTATCAAATACTAGATCTTATTTAGTCTCTCTAACTGTATTTTTGTACCCATTAACCATCTCCACTTCCCCAGCAACACCCTCCCAAGTCTCTGGTAACTATCATTCTACTCTCTATCTCCATGAGTTCAATTGTTTTAATTTTCTTCACTCAGTTCCAAAAATGTAGCATAGTGTCTGAAAGATAGTGCCTGAACATAATATTCAGAAAACATCTATTAAAAAATTCTACAACTCAACTTTTGAAACCACAGCTGATCCTAAAAAAACTTTCTCTTTTCTTTGAGAGAAAGTATGGTATATATTTGGGGTAAGGAGGAGGGTGGTGCTAATATTTTGTTAAGCAAATTTGTACGAGGCATTGGAATAGGAGCTATATATTCCTTAGCTCACTAAGTACATTAAGTCTCATTTTACACCTGAAAAAATTGAGGCTTGGGAGGAAGCAGTTACACTGAGGAGGAGTTTTGAGGTTTGGAAGTGAGATTCTCACCTTACCTCTTATACTCAGGTAAGTTCAGAAACAACTGAGATATCAATGCAAGAGTCTGACAGATCTAAATACTAGCTTTATTGTAGCTAAACTGAATTGGAGATCCGAATTTGGATCTATGGTGACAAGGCTACACCTTTGGATCTCATACCCAAATAAGAATTGGATATGCAAAGCGGAAAAACCTACCAATATTGCAGCTTCAGACATATTTAATGTTCCCACCAGCACTACTACTATCATCATCAATGTTGAGGAAAAAGAAATATGAGTGTCTAGATCTGCTTCTAAGTTCCTGGAAATTGGATCTCTCATGACATCATTAAGAAACTGAATTGTCTAGGATGTCAGATACTACTTAGCACTGACTAATTGCTTTTTCCTAAGACTTCTTATGGTTTCTGTTTCTTCTGGACTTAAGATAAAGAAAGCGAGCTGGTGTGGTGGCGCACAGCTGTAATCTTAGCACTTTGGGAAGCCAAGGCAGGCAGATCACTTGAGCCCAAGAGTTCAAGGCCAGCCTGGGCAACACGGTAAAACCTTGTCTCTACAAAAAATACAAAAATTAGTTGGGCATGGTGGTACACTTCTGCAGTCCCAGCTACTGGGGAGGCTAGAGTGGGAGGGTCACCTGAGATGGGGAGTTTGAGACTGCAGTGAGCCACAATTATGCTACTGCACTCCAGTCTGCATGACAAAGTGAGTCCCTGTCTCAAAAAAAAGAAGAAAAAAAAGATAAAAGAAAATTTCCTATGACTGCAAGCATTTTCCCTGATAAATAAAGTGCAGTGTTCCTCTAAGTTTTTCAGGAAAAATACAACGTGCTATATAGAGAATACAAATTGGGAAAGTGGGGAAAAGAATAAAAGAGTATAAAAAATTGGAGATAAACATAGAAAAAGAAGATAAAGTTAAAAAAGTTCCAATATATATACAACTGAGATTTAAAGAAGTAATGGACCAGGCAAAATTGAATAGAATTATCAACCCAAGATATCCTCTCAAAGATGCTAGACTTCAAAAATGAAGAAAAATCCTCAAGGAAGTATCATAAGTATGATACTCAAGAAAAGAACATTTACACAAAGGTTTTAATATATAGCCGAAGCATATTTCAAAAGACACATATAAAATCTCAGAAGTAGTGTTTTCATAAGTATTTCTATGGAAAACAACTACAGGCTGAACTTCAGTCAGACAAGGCAAATATTGAAACCATGGCAAATGAATTGGCAACAAACACTAAGGTTAAAACAAATGTAGGAATTGAAGCAACAGAACAGAATGTAATGTTTACATTCTGACAATGTAGAAATGATAGAACTAATGGAAATTTGGGGAGGAAGAGGGATGAAGGTTGAAGGTACAGTAAATTTGCTGATTACCTCATATGTAATCTCTAGAGTCAAAGGATATCATTTAACGCTGGCAGATCAATTAATAGATGTTTAAGCATATTTAACAATACAAAGGTAAATATGAAGAAAGATAGTAGTATTGACTAAAGTCAGTTGGGGAAGAGAGAGGCGGAAGTATATTACTTTTATGCTTGCTTATAATAGAGAACAAATAGAAACTGAGTAAAGAAACATTAGATCAGTGGTTCTCAGAGTATCATTATCTGGGAGTACCAGCAACAGTTTGAGGAGGTTCATGAGTTCAAAATATTTTGATAGTAACACTAAGATGGTATTTACCCTTCTAAGTGGGTAGATGTTTGCACTGGTACTGCCAAACAATGTCTTACATTTTAACAGAAATCAAAGCAGTGACATCTAACTGAATAGTACTCATTACATTCTTCAGGGTCATGTGTTTTTAGTTTAAAAAAAAACTTTCAGATGTACTTAAGTATGTCCTTGAAGCTGTACAAATTCTGAATTTTGAGGTTAGGCAGAGCAAGATGGTCAAATAGAAGCCTCTATTGATTGTCTTCCCCACAGGAACACCAAATTGAACAACTATCCACACACAAGAAAGCACCTTCATAAGAACCAAGTATCAAGTGAGTGATCACAGTACCTGGTTTTTACTTCACATAACTGAAAGAGACACTGAGGAAGGTAAGAAAAACAGTCTTGAATTGCTGATGCCACCCCTCTCCCATCCACCAGCAGCAGCCGAATGGCACAGAGAGAAAATCTGTGCAGTTGAGGGAGAGAGAGTCCAGTGACTGGATTACCAGGTCTACTAGGGGTAGACCAGTAGTCCATGGGAATTTGCATTGGAACTCAGGGCTGCCTTGTCACAGTGGAAACATTGGGCACAACTCAGCCAGTGCCAATGGAGGGACTATTTAGACTATCGCTAGCCAGACAGGAATTGCCCATCCTAGCAGTCGGAAACTGAGTTCTGGCAAGCCACATCACAATAAGCTAAAGTGCTCTGTGGTCCTAATCACATATGAAAGGCAGTTTAGCCCACAAGGATTGCAATTCTTGGACAAGTCCTGGTGCTGTGCTGGGATTGGAGCCAGTGGACTTGGGAGTCATGCAACCTAGTGAGACACCAGCTAGGGTAGCCAAGGGAGTGCTTGTGCCACAACCCCAGGCAATGTAGCCTGCAGATCTGGGAGAGACTCCTTTAGCTTGAGGAGAAGAGAGAGAAAAGTAAAGAGGACTTTGTCTTGCAACTCCAATACAGGCTCGGCCACAGTAGGATAGCGCCCCAGGCAGAGTCCTGAGGCCCTGACTCCAGACTCTACCTCTAGGACATTTCCAGACACACTTTAGGCCAGAAGGAAACCTGCTTCCTTGAAGGGCAGGACCCAGTACTGGCAGGATTCATCACCTGCTGACTACAGGGCCCTTTGGCCCTGAATAATCCACAGTGTTACCCAGATAGTACCTTGGATGAGACTCAGAGACATACTGGCTTCAAGTGTGACCTAGAACATTTCCAACTGTGCTGACCATGAGGAGGGAATCCTTCTACTTGAAAAAAGCCGATGGAAGAGTAAAGCGTACTTTGTCTTGAAGTTTTGGTACCATCTCGGCCACAGAGGGGTAGAGCACCAAGCAGGTGTTTGGGGTCTCTGATACAATAACTTGGTCTTGGATGAAATTTCTGGATCTGCCCTGAGCAATATCTAGAAAATAGCCTCAAGGGGGCAAATCTAAGAGTTACTAGTCTTAAATAGGAAGGAGGGAGGGAGGGAGCAAGGGACGGAGGGAGGGAGGAAGTTTATTCAAAGGAAAAATAATAAAGAACTTCCAAAACCTAGAGAAAGATATCAATATTCAAGTATAAAAAGGTTATAGAACACAAGGCAGAGTTAACAAAAATAAGACTACCTCAAGACATTTAATAATCACACTCCCAAAGGTCAAGGATAAAGAAAGGATACTAAATGCAGCAAGAGAAAATAAATAACAAACAATGGAGCTCCAGTATAGCTGACAACAGCCTTTTCAGTGGAAACCTTACAGGCCAAAAGAGAGTGGCATGACATACTTAAAGTGCTGGAGAAAAAAAAAACTTTCATCCTAGGATAATATATCTGGTGAAAATATCCTTCAAACATGAAGGAGAAATAAAGACTTTTCCAGACAAACAAAAGCTGAGGGATTTCATCAACACCGGACCTGTCCTACAAGAAATGCTATAGGGAGGTCTTCAATCTGAAATGAAGGATGTTAATGAGGAATAAGAAATCATCTGAAGGTACAAAACTCACTGGTAATAGTAAGTACACAGAAAAACACGGAATATTATAACACTGTAACTGTGGTATGTAAATTACACTTCAGAAGAAAGACTAAATGATGAACAAATCAAAAATAGCTACAACTTTTCAAGACACAGACAGTACAATAAAATATAAATAGAAACAACAAAATGTTAAAAAGCAAGGGGATGAAGTTAAAGTATAGAGCTTTTATTAGTTTTCTTTTTACTTGTCTATTTGTTTATGCAAACAGTGTGAGGCTGTTATCAGCTCAAAATATGGGTTATAAAACAGTATTTGTAAGCCTCAAATACTAAAAAACAGTATTTGCAAGACTCAAATAAAGAAAATACAGTGGATATGGAAAAAATAAAAATCAAGAAATTAAATCACACCACCAGAGAAAGTTACCCTTACTAAAAGGAAGATAGGAAGGAAAGAAGGAAGAAAGAGCAGACTGCAAAACAACCTGAAAACAAATCACAAAATTTGCAACATTTTATTAATAAGAATATTGCATATAAATTGACAAAACTCTCCAATCAAAAGACAGAGAATGGATTTAAAAAAAGACCCAATGATCTGTTGCCTATAAGAAACACACTACACTTCAACTATAAAGACAGTTGTAGACTGAATATAAAGAGAGGGAAAAAGATATTTCATGCCAATGGCAACCAAAAAACAACAAAATTAGCTGTATCTATTACAGACAAAATAGATTTCAAGAAAAAAACTTTAAAAGCTACAAAGAAGGTCACAATATAATGATAAAGAAGCCAATTCGAGAGAGGATATAATAATTGTAAATTTATATGCACCCAACTCTGGAGGATCCAGATATATAAAGCAAATATCATTACAGTTAAAGAGAGAGATAGGCCCCAATACAATAATAGCTGGAGACTTCAACATCCTACTTTCAGCATTGCACGAGTAATCCAGACAGAAATTCAACAAAGAAACAGCAAATTTAATGTCATTATAGACCAAATAGACCTAATACATATTTCCAGAACATTTCATCCAACAGCTGCAGAATACACATTCTTCTCAGCACATGGATCATTCTCAAGGATAGACTAGGTGTTAGGTCACCAAACAAGTCTTAAAACATTCAAAATATTGAAATTATATGAAACATCTCTGACCATAATAAGACTAAAACCAACAAGAGGAATTTTTAAAATTATACAAACATATGAAAATCAAACAATATGCTCCTGAATGAAGTGAGTCAATGAAGAAATTAAGAAAAAAATTGAAATATTTTTGAAGTAAATGGTAACAACATACCAAGACATATGGGATACAGGGAGAACAGTATTAAGAGGAAAGTTTATAGCTACAAGTAACTACCTCAAAAATAGAAAAGCTTCAAATAAACGCCCTAATTATGCATCCTAAAGAACTAGAAAAGTAGTAGCAAACCAAACCGCAAATTAGTAGAAGAAAATAAATAACAAAGACCAGGACAGAAATAAATGAAATTGAAACAAAAACAATACAAAAGATCAATTAAACAAAAACATAATCAATAAACATTATCCAGGTCAACTAAAAAAAAAAAGTAGGAAAACCCAAATAAATAAAATCAGATGTGAAAAAGGAGACAGTACAACTGATACTGCTGAAATTCAAAGGATCTACTAAAGGCTAACATAAGCAACTATATTACAATATACTGGAAAATCTAAAAGAAATGGATAACTTCCTAGATACACACAATCTACCAAAATTGAACCATGAAGAAATCCAAACCCTGAATAGACTAATAATGAGTAACAAGATCAAAGCCTTAATAAAAAGTCTCCCAGCAAAGAAAAGCCTGGAACCTTATGGCTTTAGTGATAAATTGTACCAAATATTTAAAGAAAAACTAATACCAATCCTACTTAAACTATCCCCAAAAATAGAAGAGGAGAGAATACTTTCAAACTCATTCTACAAGTGCAGTTTTACCCTGATGCCAAAACCAAAAACACATCGAGAAAAGGAAAACTGCAGACCAATATCCCTAATGAACATTGACGCAAAATTCCCCAACAAAATAGTAGCAAATCGAATTCAACAAAACATAAGAATATCATTCATCATGACCAAGTGACATTTATCCCAGGGATACAAGGATGGTTCAACATATGCAAATCAATTAATATGATACATTATTCAACAGAATGGCACAAACCATATAATCATTTCAACTGATGCCGAAAAAGTATTTGATAAAATTCAACAATGCTTTATGATAAAAACTTTCAAAAAACTGGGTATAGAAGGAACATACCTTAACCTAATAAAAACCATATATAGCACACCCACAGCTCGTATCATACTAAATAGGGAAAACCTGAAAGTCTTTCCTCTAAGATCTGCAACATGACAAGAACGCTTACTTTCAACCACTGTTATTCAACATAGTACTGGAAGTCCTAGCTAGAACTATCAGACAAGAGAAGAGAATAAAGGGCATTCCAAATGGAAAGAAAGAAGTCATATTATCCTTGTTTGAAGATAATATATTATATTTAGAAAACTCTAGAGATTCCACCAAAAACATATTAGAACTGATAAGCAAAAACAGTACAGTTGCAGGATACAGAAATCAATATACAAAAATCAGTAGCATTTCTATATGCCAACAATGAACACTCTGAAAAAGAAATCAAGAATGTAATTCTATTTACAATAGCTACAAATAAACTTAAATAACTAGGCATTAACCAAAGAAAATTAAAGATGTCTACAATGAAAGATGTCTGCAATGAAAACTATAAAATACTTATGAAAGAAATTGAAGAAGACATAAATAATAAAAAGATATTGTATTTTCATGGATTGGAAGAATCAATATTTTTTAAAATGTTCATACTACCTAAAGCAATCTACAGATTCAATGCAATCCCTATCATAATAATAATGACATTTTTCACAGAAATAGTAGAAACAATCCTAAAATTTTTATGGAGCCACAAAACACACACACACACACACACACACACACACACGCACACGCGCACAGAAAAGCCAAAGCCTATCCTGATCAAAAAGAAGAAAACCAGAAGAGTCACATTACCTGACTTCAAATTATATACTACAATGCCAAAGCAACAAAACAG
>NW_012101543.1:4044650-4045490 GCF_000951045.1 Mandrillus leucophaeus | reverse complement strand
CCCGTCTCGGTCTCCCAAAGTGCTGGGATTACAGGCTTGAGCCATAAAAATCCTAACCTTATTATACTTCAGTCCTTGAGGAATGTCTTTTCAAAATTCTGTATAACCAAATGGAGGTCCATAGAATACTTCTACATACCAAGGAATGATAATTATCCCAAGGAAATGTACTTGGACAATTGTTTCAGCTGTAAATGGAAACAGATTTTTTTTTCATGAAGCACCATCTTTACTTGAAAGAATAATTGACAGCCCATGGTTAATCTGATTCTCATATTTAGCAGAAATGCTTCCAAAAATGAACATAGTGAGCCTCTTAAAGAAAAAACACTAAGCGGAAATTGGAATCTTGAAAAAATTCTATATACTACTTTGAGCTTCTCAGTTTTCCAATATGCAAATATTTTTCTGATGAGATCATTGATGATGTCAATAAAGCCTCCTTTAAATTATTTAATAAAATATGTCAATATTTAGAAAATCTGTATAAGTCAGTGAACCTATATTTTTCAAAGGACCAAAGTGTGATTTCACAAAAGCACAAATAGATAAAAGATCTATTTGAAGTACAAAATGGACAATGGACTTTAATGTAACACAATACCAAAACTTCATTGATATGGCTTAATATTCCACATATAGGTTAATTCTTAAGAAATATTAAATATTAATATTTAATGCTGAGTTTCAGTGACATGTCAAAGAAGGATATTTATAATTATGTGAAAAATCTATTCAAATACTCTGTACGTTTAATATATATCTGTGTGAAACTAGATTTTCTACATAAACTTGAACCAAAATAATATACTGAAACAGATTACATGCAGAAACATACAC
>NW_012101543.1:4039726-4041395 GCF_000951045.1 Mandrillus leucophaeus | reverse complement strand
CAATCCCTATCATAATAATAATGACATTTTTCACAGAAATAGTAGAAACAATCCTAAAATTTTTATGGAGCCACAAAACACACACACACACACACACACACACACACACGCACACGCGCACAGAAAAGCCAAAGCCTATCCTGATCAAAAAGAAGAAAACCAGAAGAGTCACATTACCTGACTTCAAATTATATACTACAATGCCAAAGCAACAAAACAGCATGGTACTAGCATAAAACAGACACACAGACTGAAGGAACAGAATAGAGAACCCAGAAACAATTCCATACATCTACAGTGAATTTGTTTTCCACAAAGTTGCCAAGAACATACAATGGGGGAAGGATAGTCTCTTCAATAAATAGTGCTGGGAAAACTGGATACCCATATGCAGAAGAATGACATATACAAAAATCAAACCAAAATAGATTAAATACTTAACTCTAAGACATGAAATTATGAAACTATCCAAAAAAAGATTTTGGGGAAAGTCTTCAGGACATTATATTGGGTAAAAATTTATTGAGTTATATACTACAAGCACAGGCAACCAAAGCAAAAATGGACAAATGGGATCATATCAAGTTAAAGTTTCTGCACAGCAAAGGAAATTATCAACAAAGTAAAGAGACAACCCACAGAATGGAAGAAAATATTTGCAACCTATCCATCTGACAAAGGATTAATAACCAGAATATAAAAGAAGCTCAAACAACTATATAGGAAAAAAAATCTAATAATCTGATTTTGAAATAGGCAAAAAAGTCTGAATAGACATTTCTTAAAAGAAGACAAATGGACAAACAAGTATATTAGATGATCAACATCACAGATCATCAGAGAAATATGAATCAAAACTACAATGAGATATTATCTTACCACAGTTAAAATAGCTTTTATCTGAAAGACAGGCAATATAAAATGCTGGCAAGGATGTGGAAAAAGGGAAATCCTTGAGCACTGTTGGTAGAAATTACAACTACTAAGGAGAACAGTTTGGAGGCTCTTCACAAAACTGAACATAGAGCTACCAAAGATCCATCATCCCACTGCTAAGCATCATACCCAAAAGAAAGGAAATCAGTATATCAAAGAGGTATCAGCACTCCCATGTTTATTGCAGCACTATTAATAATAGCCTACATTTGGAAGCACCTAAACGTCCATCAACAGATGAAAGATGAAGAAAATATGGTACATATATACAATGAGGTGCTATTCAGCCATTGAAAAAAAAATGAGATACTGTCATTTGCAACAACATGGATGGAACAGGAGGTCAAGCCAGGCACAGAAAGACCAACTTTGCATGTTCTCACTTAAGTGTGGAGCTAAAAATTAAAACGATTGAACTCATGGACATAGCAAGTAGAATGGTGGTTACCAGAGATTGGGAAAAGTAGTGGGGCTAGGGAGGGTGGGGTAGCAGAGATGTTAAACGGGTACAAAATATGGCTAGATAGAATGAATAAGATCTAGTTTTTGATAGGACAACAGGGTAACCACAGTCAACAATAATTTATTGTGTATTTTAAAATAACAAAAAGAGTATAATTGGATTGTTTGTAACTCAAAGAAAAAAGGATTGAGGGGATGGATATCTCCTTTATTATCACGTGATTATTACATCACATATGCCTGTATCAAAATATCTCATGTTCTTCATAAA
>NW_012101543.1:4030352-4038768 GCF_000951045.1 Mandrillus leucophaeus | reverse complement strand
AAGAAGGATATTTATAATTATGTGAAAAATCTATTCAAATACTCTGTACGTTTAATATATATCTGTGTGAAACTAGATTTTCTACATAAACTTGAACCAAAATAATATACTGAAACAGATTACATGCAGAAACATACACAAGACTCCAGCTGTGTTCTATTAAGTCAGATACTGAAATGATTAGCAAACGTATAGCAATGCCAATCTTCTCATGAGACATTTCTGCTTTGAAAAGTGTACTTTTAAAGATATGAATTTATGTTCATATGTAATGGGTTTATTATCTTTATTCTGAAATAAATTAACTAATACATATTTTTAAGTATCTCAGCTCTAAGTTTTAATATAGAAGATATTGGTAGATATAGACTAAATAAACAAAAGCCTTTGGGGTTCTCAATAATTTTTAAGATTGCAAACAAGTTAAAAAGTTTGAGAACCATAACATTAAACTAAGTGTTCTATAAAGATTGACAATTAAAAATCCACTCTTGGAATATAATCTTTTAAAATACATCTTAATGTGATAAAATATATCTTAAATACATCTAAAAGACCAAATTACGTGCTTGCTGGTTATAGAATTCTGAGGGAAACAAAATATCACCCATTGGCCTTCATGGTTTCTGATAAGAAATCCACCCTCATTGGGATTACGGTCTCCTAAAAGGGAAAATGTAACTGTGGTATTTTCAAGATTTTTTTCCTCTGTTTTTAGTTTTTACAAGCTTGATAATCATGTGTCTTGGTGTGGTTTTTTGGGATTTACCCTGATTGGAATACACACAGCTTCCTGATTCTGTAGGTTTATGGCTTTTGACAAATTTGGGAAACCATAAGCCATTATTTCTTAAAGTAATTATTTAATAAGGCCTTCTTTATCCTTCACTCCAGGGCTCCAATGACATTATTATTACATCTTTCTCTCTGCTTGTCAGAGTCTTTTCATGTTTATTTTACAAATGATGTCCAAGAATTTTAGCTGTCCTTAGGGAGAGAAAAGGGGAAATGTACGTCTATTCCATCTTCCCAGGAGTAGAAGTCTCCCAAAGATAGACTTTTTAATAATGCCAAGAAGTAGGTATAACTAGATAGCCAATGAGAAAAAATAAAGTTGGGTGCCTATCTCAGAATATGGACTATACACTAGAAGAAATTTTATTTTATTTTATTTTATTTATTTTATTTTATTTTATTTTATTTTTGAGACCGAGTTTTGCTCTTGTTGCCTAGACTGGAGTGCAGTGGATCAATCTCCGCTCACTGCAACCTCGCCCTCCCAGGTTCAAGCGATTCTCCTGCCTCAGCCTCCCGAGTAGCTGGGATTACAGGCATGTGCCATCATACCCGGTTAATTTTTTGCATTTAGTAGAGACGGGGTTTCACCATGTTAGTCAGGCTGGCCTCAAACTCCCGCCCTCAGGTGATCCACCTGCCTCGACCTCCTAAAGTGCTGGGATTACAGATGTCAGCCACCGCACCCGGCCTAGAAGAAATATTTAAATAAGTTAAATATTTATTATGGAATACAAAACCACAGAAGAAAACATGAAAGAGTTAATTTATAGCCTAAGTTTAGGAAAAAATCTTTCTCGTTATGACATAATATTCATAGGCTGTAGGGAGAAAAAAATGAACATATTTGACTACATAAAAATTAAATTTTTGCATGGCAACACATAAAATAAACATTATCAACATAGTCAAAAAGACAAATGGCAAACTAAATTTAGAAACATATTCCCAATTTTTGTCATAAAAGCTTAATCTTCCTAGCATATAAAGAACTACCAATTGATAAGAAAATTATCAATAGCCCAAAAGAAAAAAATGGGCAAAGAATATGCAAAGACAGTTCACAAGAACACAAATAAAGCTCTTTAAAAAATTTAAAAGATAATTAACCTTATTCATAATAGAGAAACACAGATTTAAACAACACTGACTCTATCCAGATTGTTAAAAATCCAAAAGTTCATGACATATTCAACTGGAAGAATTTGGGGATAGATTTTAATCCATGGCTGATGAGAGTTTAAAATGGTACTGCATCTTTGGTAAGCATTTTGTTAATATTTATCAAAGTGACTCCTAGGAATTATCTTGAGATATAATTAATGTGTGTGAAATGACGCATGTATGAGATTATTTATTGCAACTCTTCTTAACAGTAGAAGATTGAATACAATCTCTTGTTGAATAAAACGTGTGTAATATGCTATTACTTGTAGTTTTAAAAGAGGAAGTGAAATTTCCTATTTTATGGGCTTGCATTTATATAAGAATTCTTTATAAGTGAAAAAAGAAAAAAGTAATAATGATTACCTGAGTAATGAGGAAGGCAAGATATATACTGAGAAAGCAGAGAGCTAGTGGGGAAGCAATGTTTCACTGAATAACTTTTTATATTTTTGATATTTGAATTATGTGCAATAAGGAGGGAGGAAGGGAGAAAGGACGAAAACCGAGAGGAAGATTTAGGTGACCTAAGGGAAAAAATAAGAGGACAAAAATAAAAAGGCAGCATGAAGAAATGACTGCTAGAATCTAACTAGTGTTGATTTAGGCATTTAAAGGGGGAACAAGTTGATGATCTTAAGAAGGGGAGTGCAGTACAAAGTCTGCTCAAAGAAAAATAAATTTGTGTTTAATGCATTATACACTGACCAATACAAATGACGTGAGTTTTATATTCAGTTTTGTTCTTCTATCAGGTGATAAGCACAGGAGTGAGTTTCTGTTCATAGACAGGATTTTTTAAAGCATATGTGTAAAAGGTTGGTGACTTCATAAAAATTGAGAATGGATTTAAGATTCTAGTCCTAAGACCCAATTCATTATCAGACCATTTCATAAAAAGGTATTCCAAAGTCCAGAGTCAGACTGTAACTGTGGGGAATGGATTATCCAGAATGTATCTGGACATAAGGAGAGAAATCAGCCACTTTGCTCTTCTACAGGGTAATAATATGGTCCTGATGCTGTGTTGACTTAAAAACCAGGAGGTTCCTAATGTCTGCAAGCATTCCCTTTAATAGAAATATTAAATCTACATGCTGCCCTAAAGAACATTGTAAACCCTACTGAAAAAGAACTATGGTACAGCCATATGTTAAGCTTTTCAGATCTAGTGAGCTCCTGCCTTACACGTGGAATCTTCCTAACACTAAGAAAGCTTCCTGGCATTCCAACCTGAGAATCTGATCAGCCTCAAGAAGCTTTTTCAAGGCATGCTGGCTTTGTACTTGCTCTCAGCGGCTCCTGCATTCTAGCTGAATAGCTGCATCGTTTGTCAAATAAATCAGCAACTTTATCCAATCTGTGAATAGGGTGGAGTAGAAAGGAGAGAGAGGAGTCAGAGAGGAGAGGTAGGAGTCAGAGAGAACAAAGAGAGTGTACAGAGAGAGAGGAGAGAGAGAGAAGGCAAGGGAGAGAGAAAAGAGAGAGAAAGGACAGAAGGAGTTTAAAGAGAGAGGTGGGGGGACTACTGGGTATTGTGATATTGCTGTGTACTAGACTACTTTGGTTGCACTTTGGATACACTCTACTACTCTGCGCAGTATGGAACATAGCAACTGTATTTCAAGTTGTGACCTGCCTCCAGTCATGTTTTTCTCAAGCTACTTTCTTTACTTCATCATTTCAAAGCAGTTTTATTATTTGCTCATTCCCAGCTGATTTTTTTCTTCCGCAATTTCCATTGAAGGCAAGTAGAACCACTATAAAAGTTGTATTCTAACATCTAGAAGGTCAGACTTCCTTAGTATTTTTGAAGCACCTCTAGAATGCTATTTGTTAGTTACTTAGAGTCAAACTGTTCAGTGTAGTAATGAAGACACACACACATACACACACATATCTAAAATATAAAAAATATATTTGAAACAACACGAAAGTGGGTAATGCCTACACTGGCTGGTTCTCCCCCAAATCCCGTTTTAACCTTATAATAACCCTACAAGACAGACATCTTCACTCCAGGTTATACAGGAGCTAATTGAGCTCAGCAGATTATATTGTCTAAATTGCACAGCAAAGAAGCATTTCAAGTTCAGATCTTCTTATTTCAGAACTCATGTTCTGCCCCACCCCAATAGCTTTCCTAGGTATTGCTCTTATTCTGTTTTTTCAAACCCTACTCCACTCTGACCTAACACCCTACATTCAATTCAATCTCCTGTGCAGGTCAAGCAGCTGATTTTGTCTTCTAACATTATATCATTATGGAAATAATTTTCATAAGTAAGCAATCAATGTGTCATTGTTAGTTGTTACTCCTCGTATTAGAAGGTAATCTGATATGCCTTTGGCATCTTTGTTTGCAGAGCTCTTGAGAACAAGAGCTATGAATTCTTTCTGAGCTCCCAGAATTACACATCCTTGAACTTTGCAGATTACTCTTATATCTTTTCACCCCGAAATAAAACTTACAAGTTTTTTAAACTCTGCACCAGAATTGTTGAACAAGCACAGAGAAGTTCAGGTCAATTTGGCTGAGCCAGGTTTAAAAAAAAATCTATTTGCTATGCACATTTGATTTGTGGTGTGCAATAGATTCCAGAAATAAATACAAGATTTGTTTGATGAAAGCTATGATGAAAAATGGAATATTGACTTATGCTACCTCCAGGCCATTTTTCATTTATACATGTAATAAGCATTTATTGAACCTCTTCTAAGTCTCAGAATTTGCTAAATACAATCCAGAAAACACAAAACAAACTTAATAACATGTGATGCCTACCAGGGAATAGTGGTGAAAGCATTGGACTGGACATTTGGAAACCTAAGTTAAAAATCGACTTGCATAGAACTTGATGTCCAGTAAATCATTAAATCACTTTAGTCTTCTAGCTACACAATGAGTTAAATTATATATTTGTGGGTTTCTTTCAAAGCTCAAAGTTGTGTAACTTGTAATAGGTCCTGAATAACTGACAAAGTTGACAAATACAGATGTTGCCTAACTCTCCGACAAAATGTGAGGTGGGATTTTCAAGTTAAAAAAAAATTATAGGATGTACTTTAAGTATTTCCTGATAAATTATTTGAATCTTTGAAATGTTTATTTTTCTTTTAAGTCATCCCCTTGGTTTAGGCCTTTTTTTGTTACAGAATTCTACAGCATATAATTGCACTACAGGTAGGTATTAAGTAACCATAAGAAACAGCAACAAAAAAAGTAACAACAACAAACTGATCACCCATTTCTCCGTTATCAAGGTATTTTTGTATAGTCTATTTTAGGTGACATTGCAAAATGTATGTGATTTAATTTCTCTTGTGTCTTTGGTGAAACCACCTTCTCAGTTCATGTCTGTATTTCATGCTATGCTATATGCTATGCTATATGTTGGCATCTGAATCCATATTCAGAATTTTCTCATCTCATTCCAAAGAAGTAATTTTTACTAATAGATGGTATTTCTAATTAGCTTAAAACATACATTTGAGACATAAACCTCATCTCTAGACCCTAGTAGAATATCTTTTAATCAATATTTCTTATATGGAATCTGTTGAATTTTGTGCTAAGTCTAATAGATTTTTATTTCTTATTTTTATTTTGAATTGTGTGTGGGATATGAAATACTGTATTAGAGAAGTTGTGTTGAAAAGTCACTTCTTAAATTCCTACAGTGAATTCTTCTCTACATGTACTACTAATGACAAGATCAAGGATTGCTTGAATAATGGGTGCTAACACAGTGAACAACAAAGGGACTCCAAGTAAAAATGTTTATCCACAAAACTACAAAAACTCAAATATAACGTGATTTATCAAGATAATTGACTCAATAAAATATACTTCTGTTCCCAAAGAGACAATTTGTCAGAATGGTTCCTGCTCCCCAGACAGCAGAGTTTATAAGAATGAGCCAAAACATCAGCATAATGTAGGAATTCCTCTACAAGAAAGTGGAACTAAACTAGTCTTGTAATTATAGTCATGAGAAACAGGACTTAAATCATGTTCATCTTTTCCTAAATCATTGAAAAAATCGAGGAGAAGCTGGGAAGTAGTTGTAGCCAGAAAAGAGAGGGAGCAATTTTAAGCAAAAACTATTTTAGCAAAAGCAAAAAAAAACTTATGTTGAGAATGAATCTGCATATATTGCTTCAAGGAATGTTACTGTGTAAATAGTGTCCATGAAAAAACAGATCCTAATTCACACACACACACATATAGGCAAACAGTGGCACTGCTCTCAGTAATTGTTTGACATGCCAGCCTCACCCTGGGTGCCACTTTCTATTTTTTAAATGAATCAAATAGAACCATCCTGTTACATTTCTAATTGTCTTCCCTGTTGAGACACAAATGTGTTAAAATCAAAAACATTAAATCCCAAATTTATATTCTTTTTAACCTCGAAGTGCCTCCTTTCCCATACAGATTATACCATATAAATTGTACATATGGGAAGAAAGTAGGCTAATGTAAAGTCATTTTAAAGATCTAATTGCTTATGATTCCTCATCTCCAGCCAGGGCATCTCTGAAAAAAAGGCAGCAGCCCCATTCAGGGACTTATAGATAAAACCCCCATCTCCCTGGGACAGAACAACTTGGGGAAGGGGCAGCTGTGAATAGGCACACCTTCAGCAGACTTAAACATCCCTGCCTGACAGCTCTGAAGACAGCAGCAGATCTCCCGGTCCAGTGTTCAAGTTCTGATAAGGGACAGACTGCCTCGTCAGTGGGTCCCTGACCCCCGTGCATCCTGACTGGGAGACACCTCCCAGTAGGGGCTGACAGACACCTCATACAGGAGAGCTCTGGCTGGCATCTGGCGGGTGCCCCTCTGGGACGAAGCTTCCAGAGGAAGGAACAGACAGCAATCGTTGCTGTTCTGCAGCCTCTGCTGGTGATACCCAGGCAAACAGGGTCTGGAGTGGACCTCCAGCAAACTCCAGCAGACTTGCAGCAGAGGGACCTGACAGTTAGAAGGAAAACTAACAAACAGAAAAGAATAGTATCAACATCAACAAAAAGGACTTCCACTGAGAGACCCCATCCGAAGGTCACCAACATCAAAGACCAAAGGTAGATAAATCCATGAAGATGGGGAGAAAACAACTTACATTTTCTAACTAATAACCTCAAAGGGATCTTAAATTCCAGGTATAAAGATGTGTATTTACTTTAACACAGCAAATCTACACTTGCTGAGACTTAGTGTAACTATCACCAATATAAAACAAATGCCAAGCTTATATTTCAAATTCTTGATAAAATATGTGCACAGGAATAACTGTTAAGTCTAATTATAAGCTAATTTCAGTTATCTTACCTGTACCAGCATTTTAGAAAGATCTGAAGCATTTCCACTGATAAAATAACCGAAAGAGAAGACAGTTCTATTTCTCAATATGAAAACCTGTAAACATTAGAGTATTAGATACAACCTTAAACAAACAGCTGTCCAGTTTTTATTACAATGCCCCATAGATACTAGAAAGAGTAAAATAAAATTTGAAAAGTATACAAGATACTGATTTCAGGAAAAAATTGCATAGGTAGTGAATTAAAAACATAATGTTGATAATAGTGTATCCGTTGCTGCTGCTTCTGATAAACAAATATTTATTTATAGCTTACTATGTCCCAGAAGGATGCTAAGAATATTATGTGCAGTCCTACATCTTTATGTCTACATCCATGTTTGTATAGATGACATAGACATGATATAGATATATAGCTTTATGTCTACATTTATGTTTATATAGATCTACATCTATGTAGATATTTATATAGATCTACATCTATGTAGATACTTATATAGATCTACATCTATGTAGATATTTATATAGATCTACATCTATGTAGATATTTATGTAGATCTATGTTTATATAGCTCTACATCTATAAAACATTACTCTTGCTGATCACACCACATCTAGAGCTCTGGTTTTCATTCTAGAAGTGACATTTAAAGAGAAGATATAAATCACTAGAACAAATCCAGAAAAAAGTAACAGCACAATATAGGAGCTTGAAGTCACACTATAGAAAGAATGATAGGAGAAACCAGAAATAGTTGTCCAGAAGAAGAAGAAAAGGAAAAAATGACTGTTATGTATCTACCATGTATGAGGCCCTGTGTTAAATAATTTTATTAAGTTAGCCAGGAAAAAAAATGCTAAACCACATTTGCCTTACAAAAAAGTTTACAATCTTTAAGAAAAGCCTTTCTCATGAACTGACCATTTTGTTTATCTGAGCAAGGAGATTATTTGGAAATATGCAAAATGAGCTGGAAGCTGAGTTTGGAAGTAGGGACTGGAAAGAACTGCATTAATTCTGATTAATTATAGTATTTTTGTGTTAATTATGAAAAATTAATAAATTGGAATAAATTTGGATATCTCAAAGACAATAATGAATGGAAGGCATAATCATGTCAATATAATCA
>NW_012101543.1:4025007-4027872 GCF_000951045.1 Mandrillus leucophaeus | reverse complement strand
GAGGAAAGTATTTTAAAAAGAAAATGTGATCAATCAACTGCCGACAGTTAAGAAAGAAAATAACTGAAAATAGATTTACTCACATGGAGGTCATTGGTGACTTTGGCAAAATGCATCTGTGGAGTGGTGGGTCAAAGTGTTGAGTAGGGCAGGTTCAAGAGAGAATGAGTATTGTTTTAAGCTGGTACATTTCAGGATAATTTCTCATACATTAAAAGTTAACTGATGCAAAGAGTGTGGTATCAAGAACGTTTTTTTGAAAATGAGAAACTTCAGTATATTTTATGCTGATAATATTCATAAATAAAAAAGAAAAATTTTTGAAGTCTTTGAGCAAGGAAGATGAAATCTAGTACACAGGTAAAAATGTTGACCTTTGATAGGTATGTGGATAATTCTTTGGCAGTAACAGGAAAAAAGGAATAATGGGAACTAATATGGGTAGATTGGGAGATGTGGTGTTAGGCGTGTACAGAAGTTCTTTTCTGATGGCTTCTATTTTCTTGGTGAAATTGGAAGCAACATCATTAGCTAAAAGTAAGATAGGAGAGGAAGTTTTGGAGATTGGTGCAGAGAAAAGATGTAAAATCAAAATCTAGCTTAGTGGAATGAATGGTTTATAGAAATGTTTTAAGATTGTGGGCAGCTTTAAGGATATACTTACGATTTTGAGGTCATGAATTTAGGTCATGAATTTAAACTGAGAGCAGTCAGCATGGTTTCTTATTGTTTCCAGCACATTCACCTGGATATGTGCTGATTAAACAGAGAGTTGAGGATTATGGCTGGCAAGCACAGCAACAGGACAGAAAGACAAGGCCATTATTTCTTATAGTGAATGACAAGTGAAATTATGCTGAATAAAAGAGAAAAATGATTTCAGTGAAGTGAGGGATAGTAAGAAGGTGGTAGATTTAGGTGGAGTAGAAATAATTTTTGGAGTTGGAATAATAGCAGAAATAAACTAGAAAGATGGAAAGTTGTGGTCAGAAAACAGAATAATGAAAGCTATGATTATGAAAAGCTTTCAGTTATTGGTAATAAGTCTTACATTATGGCTCAGAGTACAGTAATTGGCTACGATAGAATATAGAACAAAATAATTAGAATAAAGGAGATTTAGGAATTGAAAAACCACGATATTTGAAAGATTATCTATGTTGATATTACAGTCACTAAGATGAATGCAGACAGGAGCAGTGTTGGGGGTGTGCCCTCAAACCTGAAATTCAACCACTCAGGAAATAACGAAGAGTGACTAGTGAGTTCTGCAGTTGTCTCCAAAAAGTTGAGGTAGGATGTGGTTTAGTTTGACAGATTTAATATATTAGTTACTTTTAGTGTAAGAGGGAGACATAAGAAAAGTAGCAATAAAAACCAAAGTGAAACTTTGCTACTTCTGCATCAATGGTGGGATTTGAGGAAAACTTTAATTAAGAGAGCACTGTAAGAGGAGTGTCTTCAAGGAGACTCAGGTTTTCTTCAGTTAGAACAGTAAGTGACATAATATTCAGAAAATGTACATAAATACATAGTATCTTTCTTGCTCTAGACCATTATTTCTCTCTCTCTCTCTTTCACACACACACACACAAATACACACACACACCCCTACTTATAAACATATGTATCAGACAATACCATCTCTTACTCCTCTTTTTCAAGTAATCTCCCATCATAGGTATTAAAGGTGTTAGCACCAAATCACTGTTTTCTCTTCCTTACTACATCTGACTCTTGCAGATTTCTTTTCTTTTCCTTTCTCCTCTTCCTCTTCCTCCTTCTTCTTCCTCCTCCCCCTCCCCCTGCTCCTCCTCCTCTTCTTCTTCTTCTTTTCTTCTTCTTCCTTCTTCTTCTTCTTCCTCTTCCTCTTCTTTTACATGTAGTTTATTCCGGAGATTGCAGAAAACACAATTTAGAGAGTATGCGAAATGAGGCAGGGAAACACGAAAGCCAGTGAAGGACGCAAACACGTGAGTTATGTTGTGAGCTACCGTACGCAATCTTTCTAAAGACCCTCTGAGGAACCACACTGAATATAACACAGTTGCTCCACCCAGGAGTCAGGGGTGTGGTGGCATTTATATGGCAGCTTATATCAGTTGCCGGTTTTGTTTTTGCTACTTTTATACAAATTTCGCTCTTGCTTGTTTTTCTTTTTATAGATTCAGGGCATACACGTGCAGATTTGTTACATGGATATATTACCTAGTGGTGGAGTTTGGGCTTTAACTGTACCCATCACTGAAATAGTAAACATTGTACCCAATAGGTAATTTTTCAAGTCTTACTTCCACCCTACCTTCCTCACTGCTGATTTCAATATTCCCCAATGCTGATTTCAATATTCATGTAGAATGTTCATTTTAGATCTTAGCCTTTCAGTTCTTAACTTTCTTACCCTCAATGACCTTATCTGCTATCCCAATTCAGTCACCCATTTGCTTTGTTTAAACCTAGATATTGTCATGGCCAATAATTGTTGTGGCAGATGTTGACAACTAGCTATCCAAAGATCATTTGTAACTCTCCCTTGCCTGCACCTACAGTAGGGAGTGCAAAAGCTAAAAGCTTTATTCTGGGGTCCCACATGGTGACCACATTAAATATAAATGAAAGTCCACAGCCTCTTTCCCTTTTTCTTTCTTCTTGCCTGGAACACAGACATGTGACTTGGAGTTGCAGCAGTTACTGGAAGCCACGAGGTAAGAAGCATAAGGATCAAAGCCAATGTATTGAGGTAGTAGAGCAAAACATTGAAAAATGTCTAAGCCTTCCACATCTGGCCATGGTTTAATTTGTATCAGTCTAATTGTCAAACTGAGAACTAGAAGAGCAGGATAAGATGAGGGTGGGGGAGAACTG
>NW_012101543.1:4023923-4024957 GCF_000951045.1 Mandrillus leucophaeus | reverse complement strand
CAGTTACTGGAAGCCACGAGGTAAGAAGCATAAGGATCAAAGCCAATGTATTGAGGTAGTAGAGCAAAACATTGAAAAATGTCTAAGCCTTCCACTTCTGGCCATGGTTTAATTTGTATCAGTCTATTTGTCAAACTGAGAACTAGAAGAGCAGGATAAGATGAGGGTAGGGGAGAACTGATGGAAGACATGGAATAAAAGTTATGAGAAGTTATAATCTCTGGGAAAATAGAAGCCACGCATACAAGACATACTACTATTCAACTGCGATAAATACAAAGAAAACCATATCGAGACACATCACAGTAGAATTACTGAACACCAACAACAAAGCAAAAAATCTTAAAATCAGCCAGAGAAAACAGACATAATACCTTCAAAGAAGCAACAATGTTAGCTGACTTCTCTAAAGAATGAAAGCTGAAGGAGAATGTAAAATGTATGCCAAAATACTGGAAGATAATAACTGCCAACCTAGAAATCTACAATCAGCAAAACTATCTTTAAAAAAATATTTTAGGCCAGGCGTGGTGTGGTGGTGCACGCCTGTAATCCCAGCACTTTAGGAGGCTGAGGTGGATGGATCACCTGAGGTCAGGAGTTTGTGACCAGCCTGACTAACATGGTAAAACCCCATCTCTACTAAATACCAAAAAATTAGCCGGGCGTGGTGACGCATGCCTGTAATCCAAGCTACTTGGGAGGCTGAGAGAGAAGAATCGCTTGTACCTGGGAGGCAGAGGTTGCAGTGAGCCAAGATCACACCATTGCACTCCAGCCTGGGCAACAAGAGTGAAAGTCTGTTTAAAAAAAAAATTAGATCTTTAAAATTTTAGAATATGAAAAATTTATAGGAAAAAGAATATGAGTATACTAATTACTACAGAACTATATACTTAAAAATGGTAAAGATGGTAAGTTGTATTTTATTGCAATCAATTTTTTTTAAAGAAAAATTGTCCACAGCAAACCTGCTCTAAGCAAACGTAAGGAAAACACTAAAGGAAGTTCTGGGAGGCAGATATTTCAATAAA
>NW_012101543.1:4021426-4023418 GCF_000951045.1 Mandrillus leucophaeus | reverse complement strand
TACCTGATGCAAATGATGAGTTGATGGGTGCTGACGAGTTGATGGGTGCAGCACACCAACATGGCACAAGTATACATATGTAACAAACCTGCACATTATGCACATGTACCCTAGAACTTAAAGTATAATAATAATAATTAATTAATTTAAAAAAACCCACAAATATTTAAGAAGCAAAACCTGTCTAAATAACTCTTCTATCAAAGAAGAAGTCACAGTAGAAAATTAAAATAAAAGAATAATATTACGATAAAATAATAATGAAAAGTCTGCATACCAACACTGCGGGGTACTGCTAAAGCTTAACAGAGCATCTGTTCTTAAATGTTAGCACTCATTAGGATCACTTGAGGGCTTCTTAAAATACAAAGTGTTGTGCCCAATCCCCAGAGCTTCTTATTCAGTAGGTCTGGCACATGGCTTAACAATTTGCATTTCTAACAATATCCCAGAATATACTGATGTTTCTGGTTAAGGAACCACCTCTTATCCTAGGATATATACACAACTTTATGACAATAAATGTTATTTTAAAAACATTTTTTAGAAAAACAAAATTTACCAAAATTAGCACAAAAACAAATATGAAATCTTCATAACTTTATCTATAGTTGACCCTTGAGCAACTCGGGTTTGAATTGCATAGGTCCACTTATACAAAGGTTTTATTTCAATAAATATACTGAAAACATTTTTGGAGATTTGTGACAATTTAATAAAAGCTCTCAAATATTTAAAAAATGTAAGAAAAATTTAGGTATGTCTTGAATGTATAAAATATATGTAGATAGTAGTCTACTTATTTACTACCATAATACATACAAAAAACTATTATAAGAAGTTTATCAAAGTAAAGCTTTATGTTTAACTAAAGTTACATACACAAACATACACCATACAAGGCACCATTTGCAGTCAAGAGAAACATAAGCAAATGTAAAGATGCGGTTTTAAAATGGCATGAAATTAACTGTAGTTCACACTGTGTTACTGTAACAATTTCATAGCCACCCCCTATGGTTATTGCAGTGAACTCAAGTATTGCAAGTCTCCATTTTTAATGCCTTGTGATGCTAATCATCTCTGCATGAGCAGTTTGTCTCCACAGTAAATTGCACATCACAGAAAAAAATGGCCTCTTGCAGTTCTCACATGTGTTTTACTGTGTTTAGGGCAATACTTTAAACCTTGAATCACACCATGTGATCCATACGAAGTGCCACTAGTGATGCTGGCAATGCTCCCAAGAAGCACACAGCAGTCATGACATTACAAGACAAAGTTGAATTGCCTGATACTCATCAGAGATTGAGATCTGTAACGGCAGTAGTCCTGCCATTTCAAGAGAAATAAATCCAGTAATAAGGACCGTTGAAAAAAATGAAAAGGAAACTTGTGAACCCATAGTTGCAGCTACACCAGCAGGTGCAAAAGCCTTGCACTTTCTGTGAGATACTCTTTTATCTTATATTGAAAATGCAGCTGACAGCTTAAAGCAAAAAGCAAATGAAGGATCTAAAGCTGGAGGATTTAATGCCAGCAAAGGATGGTTGGATAATTTTAGAAGGAAGTTTGGCTTTTAAAATGTCAAAATAATAGGAAAAGCAGCTTCTGTCAGTCAAAAGGCAACAGATAACTTCCCAGATGCCATTAAGAAAATGATTGAAGATAGGCCAGTCACAGTGGCTCACACCTGTAATCCCAGCACTTTGGGAGGTCAATGTGGGTGGATCACTTGAGCCCAGGAGTTTCAGACCAGCCTGGGCAACATGGTGAAACCCTGTTTCTACAAAAACAAAACAAAACAAAACAAAATCATATATATATATGAAGCCAGGCATGGTGGCATGCACTTGTAGTCCCACCTACTCAAGAGGCTGAGCTGGGAGGATCACTGGAGCCTGGGAGGCGTAGGTTGCAGTGAGCCCAGATCACACCACTGCACTCAGCCTGGACAAGAGTGAGATCTTGTCTCAAAAAAAAAAAAAAAAA
>NW_012101543.1:4016987-4021376 GCF_000951045.1 Mandrillus leucophaeus | reverse complement strand
AAAAGAAAAAAAAAAGAAAATGGTTGAACATAAAGAACATCTACCTGAACAGGTTTTTAATGTGGATGAACGTGCCCTATTATAGAAAAAAAGAAATGTCACAATGAACATTTATTAGTAAGGAAGAGAAGAAAACGCCAGGATTTAAGGCAGAAAAGGATAGGCTAACTCTACTGTTTTGTGCAAATGCATTTGGGTTTATGATCAGGACTGTCCTTACCTATACAGCTGCTAACCCCTGAAGTTTTTGTTGCTTTTGTCATTGTTGGTTTTGCTTTGTTTTGTTTTAGAGACAAAGTCTCACTGTGTTCCCCAGGCTGGAGTGCAGTGGCACAATCATGACTCATTGAAGCCTTGGACTTCTGGCCTCAAACAATCCTCCCACTTTGGCCTCCCAAAGCAGTGAGATTACACACATGAGCCACCATGTCAAGCCTTCCCCTGAGATTTGAAGGTAAAAAATCAACACCAGTTGCCAGTCTTTTTGTTGTACACAAGAAGGCCGTGATGAGAACCCTTTTTCTGGATTGATTCTGTCAAAGCTCTGTCTCTGAAGTCAGGATGTTCGTTGAGAGTAAGAGACTGCTTTTTAAAGTTCTTTTGATATTGGACAATGCCCCTGGCCACCCAGAACCCCATGAGTTTAACACCAAAGGCACCAAAGTTGTCTACATACCCCGAAACACGATGTCTCTAATTCAGCCTCTAGACCATGGGGTCATAGGATCTTTAAGGCTCATTGTACGTGGCACTCTATGGAAAAAATTTTAACACCATGGGTGAGAACCTTGATAGAGAAAACGTCATGAAAGTCTGGAAGAATTACACAATTGCAGATGCCATCGTTGTTTTAGAAAAAGCCATGAAAGTCATCAAGCCTGAAACAGAGTTCTGCTGGAGAAAACTTTGTCCAGGGGTTGTGCATGATTTCACAGGATTTATGAAAGAGCCAATCAAATAAATCATAAAAGAGATTGTGAATATGGAAAGCAGGTAGGGACTGAAGGATTTCAAGATATGGGTTTTAGAGGAATTCAAGAGCTAATAGACACCACATGCAAGCAGTTAACAGAAGACAACATTATGGAAATGAATGCTTCTCAATCAGTACCAGACGGTGGGGAAGAAGTCGTAGAAGAAGTGGTGCCAGAAAACAAATGGACATTAGACAGTTTGGTAAAAGGGTTCCAATTATTCAGGACTGCCTTTGACTTCTTTCACTACATGGACCCTTCCATGATATAGGCACTGAAACTAAAGCAAATAGTGGATGAAGTATTGGTCCCATATAGAAACATTTTTTGAGAAATAAAGTGCAAAGTCAGACAGAAATTACTGTATTTCTGTAAAGTTACACCTAATGTGCCTGCCTCTCCTACCTTTCTTTCCACGTCTGTCCCCTCTGCCGCCTTTGATACAGCAAGGCCAACTCTTCCTCTTCCTCCTCAGCCTACTCAACCTGAAGAGATGAAAATGACATTTATGATGATCCATCTCCACTCAATAGTAGATACATTTTCTCTTCTTTATGATTTTCTTAATAACATTTTATTTTCTCTAGCTACTTTATCATAAGACTACAGTATATAATCCACATACCATATAAAATATGTGTTAATCGAGTATTTGTGTTATCAGTAAGGCTTCCAGTTAACATTAGCTGATTAATAGTTAAGTTTTGGGGGTCTCAGAAGTCATACATAGTTTTTTGACCACATGGGGGTTGGTGTCCCTAACTCCCACATTGTTCAAGAGTCAACTTCATTGATAAATTTAAATCTTTAAGGAACATTACACCAAGAAAACTCCAGACCCAAATGACTTTACCAGGGGATTTTTCCAGCCACTCAGGGAAAAACACAAAAACAAACAAACAAAATAAACAAAAACCACATTAATCTTACACAATGCCTTCTAGAGAACAGAGAAAAACAAAAACAAAAACAAAACAGCACAGCTTCTTTGATGAGGTTAGTGTATGACTAAATCAAAGCCTTAGAAGGATATTACAGGAAAAGAAAAAATATGTAGTTCAATCACTCTTATGAACATAGATCCCAATGTCCTAAAAATAAATAAAATAAAATAAATATTCAAACAAACTGCATCCATCACTATATAAAAAAGAGGGAGACAGGGAGGGAAAACTGAGTTATTGATGGCAACAGTAAGTAACTGTCTTGGATTGTCTACCTGGAGGTTTCCTGATAAGTGTTAAAATTAAATTAAAAACTTATGGCTGGGCACGGTGACTCATGCCTGTAATCCCAGCACTTTGAAAGGCCGAGGCAGGGGGATCACGAGGTCAGGAGATTGAGACCATCCTGACTAACATGGTGAAACCCCGTCTCTACTAAAAATACAAAAATTAGCCGGGCGTGGTGGCGGGCGCCTGTAGTCCCAGCTACTCAGGAGGCTGAGGCAGGAGAATGGTGTGAACCCGGGAGGCAGAGCTTACAATAAGCCGAGATCGCGCCACTGCACTCCAGCCTGGGCGACAGAGTGAGACTCCATCTCGGAAAAAAAGTAAATAAATAAATAAAAGACTTAACCACAAAGACAGTCTTGGTTAGGTTTGCTATCATAGGCAACTAAGTGATTTATTTACTGACATTATTCTGTTATCCACAAAAATCACAATCTAAGCATCTAACCATTGACTCCTAAATTTCCAGTAACCCAATTTCAACAACTGTTCATCCCAACTTCGAATCTAGTCCATTAACTTGGTCACCTTTTCACTGTCCACCCAGGCATCACTTCCCTCCCTTCCCACCTTAGCCCATGGTCTATCACCATTGTCATTTCTTTATGTATATCCTCAACTCTTTTGGCATCATACTTCATTGCATTTGCCTGACAAAAGCCCAACTCTAGTTAAATTAAATGTCTGCACACTTCGTGACTGCACATAAGCAGCCCCCATGGTTGATTAAAACCAGCCACACTGCTAACCAGTTTCACTTTAAACCACTAACTGTGAGCCTTAGGAACTGCCCAGAAAACTTGCCACATTTTCTCATCAGTTGATTCTTCCCCTCTTCATGTTGATAGTTTCACAGCTCGTCCTCTACTTTCAAACATCCTGTACTTCTTCCTGCCCTCCTCACTCTCATCTGATGACTCCCTATTCTACTACCAAATAGAAGCAATCAGAAGAGAATGCCATCATCTTCTCGCACCAACTCTACCAACATATATGCAGCTCTAACTGTATATGCCCTGCCTTGATGCTAGTTCACTTGACTATCATACAAGAACATCACGATGACCCTGGTTAAAATCAGAAAGATGCTTAGAAAACATGATACTAGAGCAGTGTTTCTCAAAATGTGGCATCCAGACCAGCAGCATCGACATCACTTGAAAACTTGTTATAAATGCAATTTCCCAGACCTATTAAATAGGAACTCTGGATGGGGGGAAACAGCACTCTGTGTTTATGAAGGCCTACAGGTAACTCGGATGCATGCTAAGGTTTGAGCACCCCTGGTCTAAAATGTATTGATCTAGTTATGTTTTAACTCTTGCTCAAAACAAAGTAGCATATAATAACTCATTGTTTTATTATTAGGAGGAAAGAAGAGAAAGAGGAGCACATTTAAGTACACAATTTTTGACTTCAAGAAATTTATGGAAACTTGAAATTGCCCCAAGGTTCTAGCCCATTCCTTTTCTAGATGAAATTAAAGTCCAAGTATAGTAGTAACACATCCAAGTTCATATAGCTAGCCTTGAATCTGACCTTTAATGGTGATGTGTAATGGTCAAATGAATTAACTACCTCCTAAAATAGAGAGCTAATCTCTACCTTTCTATATTAGTTTCCTAGGACTGCCAAAACAAATTACCACAAACTGAATGGCTTAAAACAGTGGAAACTATGGACATAGGGAGGGGAACAGCACCCACTGGGGCCTGTGGAGTGGGTGGGGAGGGAGAGCATCAGGATAAACAGCTAATGCATGTGGGGCTTAATACCTAGGTGATGGGTTGATAGATGCAGCAAACCACCATGGCACAGGTTTACCTGTGTAACAACTGCAAATCCTGCACATGTATCCTGGAACTTAAAATAAAATAAAATAAACAAACTTATTCTCTCACAGTACAGAGGCTGCTAGAATCCTAAACCCGGATGTCAGCAGTGTTGGTTACTTCTGGAGGTTCTGAGAGGGAATCTGTTCCATGCCTCTCTGCTAGCCTCTGATGGTTGCAAGCAATCTTTGACATTTCTTGGCTTGTAGATGCATCACTCCAACATCTACCTCCATTTTCGCATGGTATTCTCCCCTACATGTCTGTCTCTGTGTCCAGATTTTCCTTTTCTTAGAAGAAAATCAGTCATTTGATTAGGACTTACCCTAATCCACTCTCACCTCATTTTAA
>NW_012101543.1:4014316-4016937 GCF_000951045.1 Mandrillus leucophaeus | reverse complement strand
ATAAAATAAACAAACTTATTCTCTCACAGTACGGAGGCTGCTAGAATCCTAAACCCGGATGTCAGCAGTGTTGGTTACTTCTGGAGGTTCTGAGAGGGAATCTGTTCCATGCCTCTCTGCTAGCCTCTGATGGTTGCAAGCAATCTTTGACATTTCTTGGCTTGTAGATGCGTCACTCCAACATCTACCTCCATTTTCGCATGGTATTCTCCCCTACATGTCTGTCTCTGTGTCCAGATTTTCCTTTTCTTAGAAGAAAATCAGTCATTTGATTAGGACTTACCCTAATCCACTCTCACCTCATTTTAATTTGATATACATTTTCAAAGACCTTATTTTCAAATAAGTATCTGTCACATTTACATGCATTGGGGGTTAGGACTTGAATATCTCTTTAGAAGGGAGGGAGAAGATAATAATTTAAACCAGTAAACTTTTCGACCATCTAAAAGCCATGGATAGGGGGAAACAAATTTTCTCGGCCTAAAGGAAAATGGAAATCCAAACTTCTCACACAATCCACTGCTGACTCTCTGGGAAGTGTGAAGCACACACTAGCACATCCATGCTGCTCAGGATCACTGCCTACCACCTCAGCCTGCCCCCTCTGACACATGTTATATGTGCTCGCTTGCTGATAACTGGCTACTCCGACCACCTATTCCACTTGCTGGACCAAGGATGCTGATTTCTGAAATCTGCCTCCACGGCTGCCACGGCCGCCACGGCCCATGCAGAATGCTCCATCCCATCCCACATCTATTAGGCCTCTCTCTCCAAGGCCACACGTGAGTCTAAATCTCAAGAAGCAATAAAATAACATACATTCATATTATTTTATTTTTTAATGTACAAAAACATGAGTGTTCTCAGTAAAAGCAATATGGTATGAATATGTTGGTGGGATTAATCATCTGTATTTTACTTTCTAATGTGGCCTACCAAGCACTTGTGCTAGAAGCAGAAATTACAGCAGCTCTGCCACTGTCTTCTTTGCTCATTCTTGCATTGTTAATTTTTGTGATTCCATAGTTTTTTTGGTAATCTTGTAGAACCATTTGGAAAATGGTTTATTGGAAAATGGTTACTATAGTTAAAACCAGATACTGTAATTTATAAAAATTCACTGCATTAGGCTAAGGTAAACCACAATATACTGTCAATCCTTCTATGTTGTAATATTTCTGCTTATCTTTCACGATATATTGGGAAATGTACATTATACATGATTGCTTCATATATGTCCAAGAAAAGAGGAAGAATAAGGAGAAAGAGGAGAAGGAGGAAGAGGAGGAGAAGAGAGGAAAAAGGAGAGGAATAGAAACAGTAATCAGAAGAAGTAGTAGGAGCAGAAAAATCAGAAGAGCAGAAACAGTAGCAGCTGCCACCACCACTAGGATCAATTTATATGTTTAATATTAATATTTATTGTTCATAACTAATATTATGTAACTAGTATTAGATTAACATTCTAACATTTCCTTCATACTCCAATGGCACATCTTATACACGCATTTTGAGAACGCCATCTAGGTGATGTCACCATTCATCTGAATGAAGCACCAAATAACTTGCTCTTTCAGTTCTTGATGTTCTTTCAGTTCTTGTTCTTTCAGTCCTCAATGTTCTCCTCTTATCTCTGCATGCGGTCTTTTCTTTTGTCATCTATTAACACTTCCCACCCGACCTCAAGCTTCTGTGCTTCTAGACTGCTTGCTCAACTATTCCTTTCAAAAGATCTTATGTTGCCTAGAGACATCCACTCTATTAATCCCTGTCACCATCCATATATATCCCCTTTAATGTCTTCACTTCCTTTCCAATATGGTATAAAAGACACAACCAAGTACGCTGGTTAATGTCTAGGATTCTAGGGTCCTACAGACCTGAATGTGTAACGTAGGGTGAGTTGCTTTACCTCTCTGAGCCTCAGTCTCTTTAACATGAAAAGTGGGGATAAAATACAAGCTGACACAGTCTTCTTAGGAATATTTAATAAAATAAGGTATGCAAAGTGTCATCTAGAATGCTTGTGGTTCTGAAAAAGATCAGTCAACTGCATGAATGTTACTGAGTGGCCAAGTTGGTGAAGTCTAAAAATATTAGTGAGTTTTGCAGCATAAACAAGTAAATATTCTGTAGTATTTTGATCATTTATGCCTGTTGATTTATTGGCTTCCATTCATCCCCATCTGGACTCTGCATCACCCTATCACAGCTGAAGATGAAAACGTTACCAAAATGCTGACAGTTTGCCACTGTCTGCCTTCCTCACAATCTTGTCATTTCATTATTGATCCTTGATACTTCTCTAGATCGTGAATAGCTCTCCTCTCTCAGCTTCATCGCTGACAACTCGATTTGGACACTATCCACGGGTTCGGTGTTAAAGGCACTGAGACACAGAGAAGTCAAAAAATGCAGGGTGAGTAGGCTGGGGTGATAAATATCCTGAGATCTACCTCCAATACTGCACTGTAATGCATTACGTTTAGGATCGGAATTTAGTGTCATAAAATAATTTGGTTTAGAAAATGATTAACAGTCATAGAAAATTAAGTTGGGGGCTTAGAAATGCTTCTCCATTTCTACCTGAATAATGCAGTCATCAGCTTGACCAC
>NW_012101543.1:4013665-4014266 GCF_000951045.1 Mandrillus leucophaeus | reverse complement strand
GAGCTTGCAGTGAGCAGAGATGGCACCACTGCACTCCAGCCTGGGCAACAGAGCGAGACTCCGTCTCAAAAAAATAAAATAAAATAAAATAAAAAGAATTAAAATGAGAGAATTGGTGGTGGGAAAATAACTGCAATGGATGTAATTAGACCAGAATAGTCTGCTCACCAGCTGAATGTGCTGATGGGGAACATGTTTAAGAGAAGACACTTCAGCACTCCTAAGCCCCCCCAAAAAAGTAAAAGTAGAAGTAGCCCAAACGTGAGTAGCTTTGGTAAGCTACCTAACACCTACATTGCTTCATTTATTAGCTTCACAATTAATAGGGTGAACTTAAATTTTCTTTTTTTTTTTTTTTTTGAGACGGAGTCTCACTCTGTTGCCCAGGCTGGAGTGCAGTGGCGTGATCTCTGCTCACTGCAAGCTCTACGTCCTGGGTTCACGCCATTCTCCTGCCTCAGCCTCCTGAGTAGCTGGGACTACAGGCGCCCGCCACCACGCCCGGCAATTTTTTTGTATTTTTAGTAGAGACGGGGTTTCACCGTGTTAGCCAGGATGGTCTCAATCTCCTGACCTCGTGATCTGCCCACCTTGGGCTCCC
>NW_012101543.1:4010967-4013615 GCF_000951045.1 Mandrillus leucophaeus | reverse complement strand
AGGTAAACCACAATATACTGTCAATCCTTCTATGTTGTAATATTTCTGCTTATCTTTCACGATATATTGGGAAATGTACATTATACATGATTGCTTCATATATGTCCAAGAAAAGAGGAAGAATAAGGAGAAAGAGGAGAAGGAGGAAGAGGAGGAGAAGAGAGGAAAAAGGAGAGGAATAGAAAGAGTAATCAGAAGAAGTAGTAGGAGCAGAAAAATCAGAAGAGCAGAAACAGTAGCAGCTGCCACCACCACTAGGATCAATTTATATGTTTAATATTAATATTTATTGTTCATAACTAATATTATGTAACTAGTATTAGATTAACATTCTAACATTTCCTTCATACTCCAATGGCACATCTTATACACGCATTTTGGGAACGCCATCTAGGTGATGTCACCATTCATCTGAATGAAGCACCAAATAACTTGCTCTTTCAGTTCTTGATGTTCTTTCAGTTCTTGTTCTTTCAGTCCTCAATGTTCTCCTCTTATCTCTGCATGCGGTCTTTTCTTTTGTCATCTATTAACACTTCCCACCCGACCTCAAGCTTCTGTGCTTCTAGACTGCTTGCTCAACTATTCCTTTCAAAAGATCTTATGTTGCCTAGAGACATCCACTCTATTAATCCCTGTCACCATCCATATATATCCCCTTTAATGTCTTCACTTCCTTTCCAATATGGTATAAAAGACACAACCAAGTACGCTGGTTAATGTCTAGGATTCTAGGGTCCTACAGACCTGAATGTGTAACGTAGGGTGAGTTGCTTTACCTCTCTGAGCCTCAGTCTCTTTAACATGAAAAGTGGGGATAAAATACAAGCTGACACAGTCTTCTTAGGAATATTTAATAAAATAAGGTATGCAAAGTGTCATCTAGAATGCTTGTGGTTCTGAAAAAGATCAGTCAACTGCATGAATGTTACTGAGTGGCCAAGTTGGTGAAGTCTAAAAATATTAGTGAGTTTTGCAGCATAAACAAGTAAATATTCTGTAGTATTTTGATCATTTATGCCTGTTGATTTATTGGCTTCCATTCATCCCCATCTGGACTCTGCATCACCCTATCACAGCTGAAGATGAAAACGTTACCAAAATGCTGACAGTTTGCCACTGTCTGCCTTCCTCACAATCTTGTCATTTCATTATTGATCCTTGATACTTCTCTAGATCGTGAATAGCTCTCCTCTCTCAGCTTCATCGCTGACAACTCGATTTGGACACTATCCACGGGTTCGGTGTTAAAGGCACTGAGACACAGAGAAGTCAAAAAATGCAGGGTGAGTAGGCTGGGATGATAAATATCCTGAGATCTACCTCCAATACTGCACTGTAATGCATTACGTTTAGGATCGGAATTTAGTGTCATAAAATAATTTGGTTTAGAAAATGATTAACAGTCATAGAAAATTAAGTTGGGGGCTTAGAAATGCTTCTCCATTTCTACCTGAATAATGCAGTCATCAGCTTGACCACGAAGCATGCTCAGTGGCCATCCCTCACACAATGCATGTGGTATTTTGGGTCCAAGTCATCAGGAGCTGACCAGATAATTTTTAAGGACAAAGCATCATTCTTGAATTTTGGGTTAATTTGCACATGCCAGGTTTGATTTTGAATGCATGGACTTGGTGAAAATGTGGGTACATGTGTCTTAAGCTGTCACTTGGAGTAACACCTTCTCATGTATATGTTCCTGAAGTCTCATGTCTATAAACTGCACATGTGGAACAACTGCTCTGGCAGTAATTGCTAAAGCACACAGGAAAGTTTCTCCCTCAGCTGTTCTCATTTCTCTGGTTTCCAGGCAGTCCCCCATCCACCACACCTCCCCAACTCACCACACTCATTCTCATCCTGCCTAAGATTGTTTCCCCCAAGTGGTCAAACCTTGTAAGTCAAGTGGCATTTCTGTGATGCCATTCTTTCCAAAATTCTGCAGACGGACTAAAACTAATGAAAGCTAAACCTGAGCATAAAGGCAATGACTTTTATACCTCAGGTACATACAATAGGAATCATTTAAGTTTACTGGAAACTTCATATTTTATATTATTAGAACCCGGAATAGAATTCTGAGCACTTAAATTGGGCTTCTAGGATTCTGTTAGAGGTTACTTTACACTGAAAGCATCTAGGATATGTAATTTTATAAACGTTGAAGCCCCAAAAATGTTCTTAGTGTTTACAGGTTGCAGGAAAATAAGTGAAAATGGTAATAAAAAATAGTCTGTTTATGCTTTTTTAGGGTTATGTATAGGGTTACATTTTGATAGTCTGCCCAGAATTTTAAAACATTGGATATACATATCAAAAGTGCTTCAGACATGCCTTCATCTTTGCCTTTATTATTTTAGAAACATAATTTCCCTCCACCTTGGCAGAGGCTGTATGCCATAATTTCTCATCTGCAACATGTATATCAAGGTAGCATGGCCAGACCAGAATTGAAAACCTACATGCTTTCATGAATGCCAAACAGACACAGCCATTTAAGATGATGTCACTTCAGAAGACAATGCTAACTCTGAACCCATATGGTGCAGAGTAAAATTGAAATGGCCAATTTCTATCAGTCCTCACAATAGGGACAGCCATTTTTTCATTCAGTCCCACGCAATTCCATTCAGGTTCTCCATCTT
>NW_012101543.1:4000588-4009902 GCF_000951045.1 Mandrillus leucophaeus | reverse complement strand
TGGCGCCATCTCTGCTCACTGCAAGCTCTACGTCCTGGGTTCACGCCATTCTCCTGCCTCAGCCTCCTGAGTAGCTGGGACTACAGGCGCCCGCCACCTCACCCAGCTAATTTTTTTGTATTTTTAGTAGAGACGGGGTTTCACCGTGTTAGCCAGGATGGTCTCAATCTCCTGACCTCGTGATCTGCCCACCTTGGGCTCCCAAAATTCTGGGATTACAGGCATGAGCCACAGCGCCTGGCCTGATTTTTTTTTCTTACTTAATATTGTCCTGATTTAGTCAATAAAGTCCACATGCTACACTAGCTCAGGAACTATTCTTTGATGGCTAATATCCAAAAAACTGTGAGATAACTTTATATTTAGTTACTGTTTTCAATTCTTTAAAAAGCAGCACTTTGTTCTATGAACTATAAGCAGATAGTTTAAAAATATTAAACATGTTTTCTTCAGAAAATCTATAGCAGAAATAGACATGCCTTGTAAGTTGAGATACAAAAATATTTCCATCTTTATATGTTCTGTTAACATATTCAAATACTACCTCTTTAGATGGATGTTTATGTTTCCCAAAATACTGAATTCTATCTATTTCTGTACAAACATTTGTAATTGACAAAGCATGTCATTGAAATATCCAGCTACCCACCATTAATGTTAATGATCAAGGGACACATCTCCAAAGATATACACTATCTGAAAAACAATCAGCCCTCACAATTCAGACAGCCATTTTATTCAGCTACTTGCAATTTCTTTCATATTCTTCCCCTCCGTCTTAAATTTTAGGCTCCAGAGCTGTGTTACACATACTTTTGAGAGCTTGGCTACTGCTAAACAAAATAGAAATACTGGGCTTTGTGGATCTTGGGATTACCATGTGTTTCTCAAGTCCACATGCTTCAGAATATCCTGTTGTTAAGAATTAAAATCTGGGAGCTCCCTTAGGCCCTCTGAATCTGAATTCCTGCTGATGAAAAAGAAGTAGCTATATTTTTTACACAACTTCATGGGGTTCTCATAAACACTAAAGGCTGGGATACACTGTACTAGAGCAAAATGTCTTAAAATTGCCACTTCCAAACATTTTTCAGCTTTAAGGGATTTACCTCTATGTGTCTCTTCTTTCTGCTAAACCATGAATAAGATTTGATTAATAAGAAGGACAACTATATTTCAGGACGAAGGACCATTTCTACTTTCTCTTACTTTTTTATTAAGCCTACAAGTGCTGGAATGTCTACTCCAAAATATGTTCCCCATCAGCACACCAAATTACAAATACATTACCTAGATAGAGGACCTATAGACATATCTAGCTTCAGATGTGGTTTGGCTTTGCGTCCACACCAAAATTGCATCTCAAACTGTAATCCCCAGATACTGAGGGAGGGACCTGGTGGAAAGTGTTTGGATCATGGAAGCGGTTTCCCCCATGCTGTTCTCATGATAGTGAGGGAGGTTCTTACAAGCTCTGATGGTTTTAAAAGGGGCAGTTTTTCCTGTGCTCTCCATTCTCTCTTGCCGCCCTGCGAAGAAGATGCCTGCCTCCCCTACTGCCATGATTGTAAGTTTCCTGAGGCCTCCCCAGTCATGCTGAACTGTGAATCAATTAAACCTCTTACCTTCATAATTACCCAGTCTCAGGCATTTCTTCATAGCAGTGTGAAAATGGACTAATACATCATGTTAGTGTAAAGACATTTCTTACCAAACATTTCCTCACAAGACCATATATTGGGCAGTAAGACTCTCAGTAAGACAGGCAGAGAAAGATCTTGTAGGAGAAACTTCCATTTGTTTTTTTATATCTGCTGGGATGCCTTGCTTTATTCTTTTCCTTTCTTCTTGTCCTGAAGAACAAAGAATACCTACCTCTGCCCCACTTCTATTTTTTCTTCCTTCCTTCCTTTTTTTTTTTTTTTTTTTTTTGAGACAGAGTCTCTTGCTCTGTCGCCCAGGCTGGAGTGCAGTGGCGCGATCTTGGCTCACTGCAAGCTCTGCCTCCCAGGTTCATGCCATTCTCCTGGCTCAGCCTCCCGAGTAGCTGGAACTACAGGCACCCACCACCACTAAGCCCGGCTAATTTTTTGTATTTTTAGTAGAGATGGGGTTTCACCATGTTAGCCAGGATGGTCTCAATCTCCTGACCTGGTGATCCGCCCACCTCAGCCTCCCAAAGTGCTGGGATTACAGGCGTGAGCCACCGCGTCCAGGCTCTTCATGCATTTTTCTATCACCATATTCACTGAAATATTTATGCTGTTGCTCCCTAAATATTTAAGAAACATGATAAGTTATATTATTTCTTAGTTCAGGCTGCATTTTATCATAAACATGTTGCCTTTTCATGAGATGGAGTGATGAGTAAACACCTATGAGTAAAAGGTCTTGGACCATCTAGAAAGTGTGCCAGTCTACGCATCCAATAAAATCCAAGTTTGGAAAAAACATTCATTCTCCTTTATATCAGAGTCCAGGATAATTGTGGTTTCTTTGAATTTCAAAGCATTACTGGAGTGTGGGCTACATTTTCTTGCAACTAGCATTCCTTCTGATGTAATTTTTGCTGTTGTTTCTTGAATTACTAAATGTTTTTAAACATTCAGTGTATTTCTATAATACAAGTCAAATGATAATAAAACTCAAGTGTCTGCTTGTTTTCATTCTGGATTCCTTTCTGGGCCAAGGATAGCCCAAATTAAGATAAAAAAATAAACCCCTGGGCTGTGTGACAACAGTTAAATTCTAGTGCTCAATCCAGGGCCACCACATTGAGCCAGGCAGGCCATGTATGCCCAATATTGTGGAAAGTCCTGAAGTTGTGCAATTCGGCAAAGCCAAGGACCCTCCCTGATGCCATGACTTATTAGCTCATGATATATGACAGCATAACTAAATGATCCTAATAGTATCCAGTGCTTCACCATACAGTTGTATTGCGAAAGCATTTCATAAATCGTGCTGTTCTATACAAATCAATTTCCTTTTCTCTTTGATAATCTCAAATTCAAGGAACTTAAAATTAAATATATAATATGTTTTCATTATATTTTTGCTCTAAAATGGCCACTGTTTCCTGACATTTAAATTTTCTATCTAGGCTCAATCAATAGATATGCATATGTTTTCGATCTCTGAGTCACCTAATACCTAAGTGCTCTGAACAGGTGTCAGCTAAGAAACATATAATCCATTTAGTGGAGACCTATAATACTAGATTTGTTTTCACAGATGGTGTTGGATTATTAAAGTGGAAATAGGCCAAGAAGTCTTAAAACTACCTTTCCATTTAAGAGAGGGACATGTACTAAGCTGGACCTTGTATTATTTAAAGCTATGGTAAGTAAATTCAGCTCTAATCTTCTTATAGCCCAGTCTGACTAAATCTATTATTTTCTATGTCTCCTAAATTTTAGTTTTCCTGTTACTAATCCCTACATCATACAAACAGTTTCTGGGAAGAAACTATATCATTCACCTTCAATGTGTTTAGTTTGTGGCCATATCCTTTTATTTTCAGAAGGCAGGTAATGGATACTAAGGTGTTGAAACAGCGTTAGGAAAAACAAATAATGCTAAATCTACCACAGTTTAACCATGGGGAAGTCATTTAATTTATCTTTAACTCAGTTTGGGTATCTGTTAAATAAGGCAATAAACTTTTTTAAACTACTAAGTTTTTTAGTTTATAGAAGTGTTAAAGTAGTTCAAAATGTGTTGTTTACTTTTTGAGATATAAATCCAAAGTGTTATTATTATTTACCTAATCATATACAATATCTACTATTGATCTTTTAGTTAATAAAGGTGACAGTGTTGTGCGGTAGAAAGATTTGGAGTTAATGAATTCAACTCTTTCACTTAGCTCTGTGATCCTGGGCAGTTACACGTGTATGACTTTGACTGCCTAGAATCTGACCTACCTTTATATTTCGGGAGAATTCCCAATGGTATGTGTTCTGTTGAACAACCTCCTTCTACAGAACCTGAAAAGAGCCAAAACCTACTTGTCTCTCTGTCTCCCACCACCAGCACCAAGAGCATTGGCACAAAATCTCGGCTTCTCCAAGCAAATACTTCCATCTGAGACTCTGAACTTGGATTGAGTAAAACAGGCAAAGAGAGAGTGGAATTCATTTTGTCAACGGGAATTGCAACGGTGGTACTCTTTTGGCCAGGATGGACATTCCAGGAGTTTCCATTTGGCTATTTCTACCAGGTGACTTTTATCGTATTGTCAAAATGCTGACTGAGGATTCAGCGGATTGTTGATATATCTATCTCAGCTTTATATTGAGAAACTGAGAAAAAAACAAAGCAGGGGATGGATTCAGGGTGTGATTTTTATATCAAAATTACAGTTATCATCTGACCTCTCAAAAACTGTTACTCAAAAAAGTGGATTCAGTAATGTTCAAGGTTCCAAACAATTAGTTTTTAGCTCAGAGTTAGTGCTGATTAAGTCCAAAAGCAATTGTTTGTAATTTTTAGGCTGTCCTAGTCTATAGGGTAGGCTAGAGGAATGTTTACACTAATGACATGAAGCCATACCCTAACTGCCCATCTTCAAGCACATTTGGGCTCCCCTCAAGTGATGCCGGATATGTAAAAGTACAGTCATCAGATTACAGTAATTTTCCTCTCTTTATGAGGATACTCTCCAGGCAAATGAATTTATCAGAAACTACATTGAATGTAACCCTAAAGAAAACTAAATTTTTTATGGTGCTGAAACTTGAATATCTAAAATACATTAAAATCTCAAGCATATGTAAATGCTAAATAAGTGAATACCATTTAATTGAAAGATATTAAATCTGTCATTTTTTATTATCAAAAATTCACTTTGAGGTATATACTGCATCAGACCATTTTACAGTTGGAGAAATAGGCAGTGAGCAGTAGCCTTAGAGGACATTAACTTAGAATTTAAAACTTGTGGGGTTTTTTAATTTAAGAATCAATCACTCTATAAATAAAATCCCAAAGGTATCAATACCAAGAAAATATTTTAATATCTTCCATTTTAGAATATTCAATAAATATCTAATTTCAGAATTTCACTACTTTTGAAACATGTATTTTGAAAGGAAAATAATTAAGATGGATAATACCACATTCAAAATATACTTAATCTAGGGATCACATTATGAAGAATCTCTTTAAAAAATTATTTTAAAAAATTTTAACAATTGGGGCTTGTGATGAAACTATGATAATTAACAGAGTGGGTGGCCTAATGATTGTCAAGTTGACCAATGGAGTAGAGTACAGAAGCCCAGAAACAGAAATCTTCAAGTGTGGAAATTTGGTATATGCAGAGATGAGAAAAGAAGGGACTCTTTAATAAACGGAGCTAAAAAAACCAGTTATCAGTTATGAGAAAAGATAAATTTGACTTGTATATCATGTCATAATTTTAAAAAAAACCTCTGAATTGAATAAGGGTTGAAAATGTAAAAACTAGGGAAGGTGGCCAACTAAAAGCAGTTAGTGTGTGCTGCTTTCATGGAGAGAAATAGGAGGAGCGAGTGAACACAGCGCCTTCCACTGAAACATCCAGGTGGATGCACTGGGGTTCATCAAGAAAACAATTCAAGCCATGAAGAATGGTGAAAAGCAAGGCAGTACAACCACCAAGCTCCCCAGCCTAGGGAAGTGGTGAGTGAGTGAGCAATCCCGGACACCCATGCTTCTCCCATGGATCTTTGCACCCCTGCGTCAGGAGATCCCCTCATGAACCCGCTCCACAAGCGCTTGAGGTCTGATGCACAGAGCTACATGGAGTCTTGATAGCAGCCACTCAGGCACACATGAAGTCCTGGGAGCTTTACATACCCAGGCTTCCCAGCAAAAGTGGCTGCAACTCTGGCGAAGTGGGAGGCTAGGCCCTCATACATACCCCTCGGAAAGCAGCTGTTCCAGAAGGCTGAGCAGTGATGATCCGCAGGCCCCACTTCCGTGACATTTCCCAGGACCCATTGACTTGGAACTCCAGTAAGCCACTGGTAGCAGCATTGCACCTCTCTGAGGGAGCTCCCAGGGGAAGGGGTGGGCTGCCATCTTAGCTGTTTCTCAGTTTTAGCCATTGCTGCCTTCAGCGTAGGTACCCTATGAAAAAGTGGTCAGACTGCTTTTTATACAGGTCCCTGACCCTCACTCAGTGAGACCTCCTGATGGGTCACCAGCCATTCTTGCTGGTGTTTTCCAGCTGGCAGTGGTTCTGAGTCTCTCTGGGACGGAGGCCCCAGCTGGGGGGATGGACCGCCATCTTTGCTAACAGCCTTAGCCACTGTTGCCTTCGGGCTCTAGGGAGTCCCAGGAAAGTAGGGAATGAAGCCTCCCCAGCACAGTGCAGCAGTGCTACAGACAAGCAGTCAGACTGATTCTTCATGCAAGTCCTTGATCCTGTTTCTCTTAACTGGGCAGAATCTCCAAACCGAGGACTACAACCACCCCCACAGTTGTGTTTAGGCAAGCAAATAGGTTCGTACCTCTCTGGGATGGAGCTCCCAGAGAAAAGAGCAGGCTGCCATCTTTGCTGTTTTGCAGCCTTTACTACTGACACCTTCAAGTACAGGAAAATCTAAGATCACTAGGGGCTGAAGTGAACCCTCAGCATACTGCAGCAGCCCTAGGGAAAAGTGGCCAGGCTGTTATATGGGTCCCAAATTTTGTATCTTCTTAACTGGGTATGTCCTCCAGGATTGGGTCTCCAGCCACCCCCTGCTGGGACTATTGAGCCAGTAGGAGCTCTGCAACTCCCTGGGACAGAGCTCCCAGTGAGAGCGGCAGGTTGCCGTCTTTGCTGTCTTGCAGCCCTCAACCTTGCTGCCTCCAGGCTCCAGGGAGTCCATGAAGCCCAGCGGCTGGTCTGGGTCCCCACTACAGAGCACCTACCTCAGAGAAAAGTGGCCAGACTGTTCTCTATGCAGGTCCTAGTCCACACTTCTCACTAGGCAGGACTGCCTGACCTGGGACTCCAGTAAAACTGCCTTGCCCCTGCCTGATTACCTCAATTGGAAACAGCTCAGCAGTTAAAAGAATACCAACATGCAGCTATGAGAAAAAAACAACACAAGAATTCTGGCAACTCAAATGGCCAGAGTGTCTTGTGTCCTCCGAACAACTACGGTAGTTCCCCAAAAAGGGTTCTTAACCAGCTTGAGTTGGCTGAAATGACAGAAATAGAATTCAGAATATGGATAGGAATAAAGACCATTGAGATTCAGGAGAAGAGAAAAACCCAATCCAAGGAAACTAACAATCACAATAAGACAAAATAGGAGCTGACAAACAAAATAGCCATATAAAAAAGGGACCTAACTGATCTAATCGGCTGAAAAATACAGTACAAAAATTTCACAATGCAATCACAAGTATTAACGCAGAATAGACCAAGCTGAGAAAAGAATGTTAGAATTTGAAGACGGGCTCCCTGAAATAAGACAGACAAAAATAAAAAAGAATAAAAAGCAATGAACAAAACCTTGAGAAATATGGAATTATGTAAGGAGGCCAAATATACAAATTATTGGCATCCCTGAAAGGGACAGGGAAAAAGCGAAAAACTTGGAAAACACATTATGGGATATCGTCATGAACATTTCCCCAACCTCACTAGAGAGGCCAACAGTCGAATTCAGGAAATACAGAGAACCTCTGTAAGAGATCTACTGTAAAACACCTATAGTTAACAATACTGTCTTACATACTTAAAATTTTACTAGAACTATAAAGTAGTTCTTATGTTAAGTGTCCTCATCACAATAATGGTAGTAGTAATAATAATAAGTGATGAGGGTGTGAGGGAATTTTGGAATTAATAGATATCTTTATGGCAGATTGCAGTGTCTACTTATATCCAAATTTATGATGTTGTGTACATTAAATATATACAGCTTTTCATATGTCAATCACATCTCAATAAAGTGGGTTTTTTAATATATAAAAAAAGAAATGCCTGTAGTCCTGGCAACTCAGGAAGGTGAGGCTGGAGGACCACTTGAACCCAAGACTTTGGGTCTAACCTGGGCAACATAGTGAGATCTCAACTCGAAATTAAACATAATAATAATAAGACATCACAGTATCAAGGCTAACAATCTTTTCTGTGGCCTTCATCGTACTGCCTGATGACACACAGGACTGTAATGAAATATGACATGCCCTAATTGCAGTAACTAGATATAAAACAAAGTAGAATGAATTTGGAGTGGTAAGAAGGGCAGTTTCAGGATATAAAGAAATGAGAAACAGGAATAAGATTGTTGAAACGTAAACGGGAAGAATCAGCAATATGAGAAACATGCAAATGAATAGAATTAAAGACCTCTGCATTATTCTAATTTAATCTGCATTTGGCAAGCATTTCATGACACAGCTTCATCCACTTTACCACTAATGTATTCAAGACAGTGGTCCTCAAATTTTAGCTGAAATCAGAATCACCTGGGGACCTGGTATAACCCTCAGAGGCTCAGGTCTATCCCCTTCAATAAGCCTGCCCCTCTCTGTTCTTTCTGAGTTCTGGTGTTCTTGTATGTACGAAACTTTGAAAGCCAGCGATGCAGAAAAATACACAGAGGGAAAACTCATAATATCACCAATAGCTGTCATGATTCCCCAAAAGATAGAACAGAAAACTATTCTTTTCCCTCGGTGCCCATGCAAATCTGTTTTCTGAGGCTAACTCTTTGGATCATTTTAACAAAACCTAGGTAGATGCCATGGCTCTTCTGGTCATCAGAAAATATAAAGTCCTCTAGTCACTTCTAGTTACAAAAAGCTTGATTTCGGTGTTCAAAATATTCTCAAGTAATAGTCAAAGCTCCAAACTTCATTGAAAGTTTATCCCCTCCTGGCTCAGGCTAAGGAATAGGTTGCTAGACTGCAGAGTGGAAAGGGCAACGTTTCAGGTGTTTTTTTTCACTGCCTAAAACGTCCACCCCACCTCCCTCTCTCAGCAACTGGTTTCAGATCATCCAGATCTGTGGGAGACACTAAAAAGCAGTAAGGTCCAAGAAAGTTCCCACTTGATATCCAGACCAATATGGTCTGGATTTGCTTTCTCCTGATTCTTGCAGCATTTTTTACTTCCTATGGAACCCTGTCACTGGTCATGGACTCTCCTCTCCCACTGTCGCTTTTTAAATACAGCTGAGGTCTCTTCTGCCTGGTCATTTACGACTTCACTCTGATTTTTTGAGGTCCATTACACTCTCCAAGGAGACAGTCACCACTCCAAGGTGACTTCAGGTGTGTTGCTCTCTTCTACTTGGCCTTCAGGAGCCTTCCTTCCGAAGACCTCT
>NW_012101543.1:3991158-3999378 GCF_000951045.1 Mandrillus leucophaeus | reverse complement strand
AAAAAAAAAAAAAAAAAAAAAAAAAATTTAAGGAATGTCAACGTCATCCTGAGGAGGTAGAAAGAATTGTGTGTAGGGGTGTGACTTGAGAAGACGTATATTTGAAAAATGTTATGAGATGGGAAGAAGGATACATATCCTCTCCTTTTCAGGGTGAGACCCACACTGTCCTACAGCAGAAGTTCAGAAGAAGAAAGGAACGCCCCAAACCCAAAACACATGTAAAGGGAGCCAGAAACTGAGTACCAAAAAATACTGACTACTAAAACACAGAAGTGCCAAAGGTGAAGGATAAAAGTAAAAGCTGCCAGAGATAAAGGGACAAGAAGAACATAAATCTTGAGAGAAGAGTGGAAGCGCAATACTATAAAATTAACAGAGACTTTATAAATGACTAGAAGTGAGGAAAATTGGCACTGCATCCATTGATAATGACAGGAGAATAATTTCAGCAGAGAGCTGCACCACAATTTCATTAGGTTTCCTTTAAGTATCCTGGTATGCTACTTTCTAGAAACTGGCCATCAGTCTTATTCTGTAACTTTAGTTCTCCAACCAATTTAAAATAAGGATTCTATTCTCATTCCCAAGATGCCTAATGGGCTGAATTCTAATACTTAAAATTCAGGTTTGTCTATGAGAGAGTGGGGAATTGCTTGGAACTGGTAATAGTGGCTACTCTAAGCAAGGCCTTTAAACAAAACAGAAACTTTATGAGAAATTTCTGAGTAATATCTTTCAAATAGATTATTAATTTAATAATACTGGAAGGTTTTAATAAAATCATGCTAATGTCACTGTAACGTCATTGTCAGCAACAATGTTATAGCATGAACTTATAACCAAAGCAATATATATTAGAAGTGACTGGCTAAATCCAGAAATGTGAATTATGGGAATATATGAAACTGCAAGAATAAGTTATTAGAGGTATGATTAATGAAGCATCACTTTTTCTCCACCATGTGGCAAGTCTTACCCCAGAGCCACCGAGCCCTTCTGAGTTCAACAGTTTGGTTACCAACTATTTCCCAATATCCATTAATGGCAGACACTAATTTTATTTTTCTCCATGGTATTCTTAAAGTACCCTTAAGGATAAAGTAGAATGGAAGAGAATCATTTGTTCTGGCTGCAATGACTGGCCAACTCAAAACACTGAATGCCAGCTCTGAGCAATATGATGAATGCCACCTTAAATACATAAAACGAAAAACTTCGTTATGTTGACATAATAGATGAAGTCATAATGTGCAGAATTTTAGTAAACTTGGAATTCTGGGATGACATATGCATATGATTAGCTCCTCATTCATTTATTAATTTATTCACTCAATCACCTGTATACCTAATATGTGTTAAGTATCTGTTATGTGCCAGGAACCTGTTCCAGGTGCAGAGAATACAGTGAATAAACAGACTAAACCCTGCTCTCAATGAACATCTTCATGTTACTTGATATGAGTTCATTCCTTGAAGAAAAATTCATTATGAATTTGCCTGTTTTTTAAAGAGAGGGCATGTGTACTATCAAAGATTTAGATAGAGATTAGTTTGTGACATATAGTTTCTCTCTTTCCCAAATTTATTTATTTATTTATTTATTTATTTTATTTTATTTTATTTTTTTGAGACAGAGTCTCGCTCTGTCGCCCAGGCTGGAGTGCAGTGGCCAGATCTCAGCTCACTGCAAGCTCCGCCTCCCGGGTTTACGCCATTCTCCTGCCTCAGCCTCCCGAGTAACTGGGACTACAGGCGCCCGCCACCTCGCCTGGCTAGTTTTTTGTATTTTTTAGTAGAGACGGGGTTTCACCGTGTTAGGCAGGATGGTCTCGATCTCCTGACCTCGTGATCCGCCCGTCTCGGCCTCCCAAAGTGCTGGGATTACAGGCTTGAGCCACCACGCCCAGCCACCCCAAATATATTTAAAATATTTATTGTCTTTGACAAAAAAATGAAATCATGGCTCTTGGTTGAAGGCCAAGAAAAGGATCCATCATATATTTACATTTCTATTCTTGAAAAAGAATTCTCATCACAACAGAAGATGTTTTCTTAAAAAAGCATTTTAAAGAAATTATAATTTCAAATTTGAAATCTGTCAGCCAAACACTTAATTCACGGGTCATCTGCATATTTCAAGACTCAGTAATCTCCAGATGTGTTTGAATTACACCAATAAAGTAAGATTAAGTACATGTCAACCCATGTTTTACAACTTGCATAGCTTACTTCTTATGCCTTATGTTCTGCTTACATATTGTGAGGAAGTGTTTATCTTTTTGCATATTTCTGAGTGATAGCATATAAAGTCATACAGTATTTAGAGTTTTTACAACTTTTTTACCTACTCATGAAACATTATCACTCATCAATGCAAAAGGCATGCATATGATAAGAACACCTCTGTGGTTTTCTTTAAATTCAGGAAGAACTTCATTAAAATTCCCACAATTGTATGACTGTTGCAGTCTAGGCCACATATTTTATTTTTATTTTGTGACTTGCTACAAATAAATTCGTGCTTAGTCCCAGACTTCTCTCCTAGCTTGATAAAATGTAAGAGCCCCTTTTAAATTAGTATACGTTTTGACATCTTCAGTGGGTTTTATATGTACTCAAGTGGTTCTTTTCCTACACGGTTTTCTCATATTATTGAATATGCTAAGGAAAAACTGATGTTATTACTATGTTTGGTGAATTTTCAAATTTAGTATTAAATGTGTGCTCTTTTGTAAAAATCTACTTGCAATTCATGTGTTGAAATATTTCTTCGTCTCTTACTCTAATTTAATCCACCAATTGATCAATCGTTAATTCAATATTTATCTAGTCCCTACTCTGTTCGACGCACTATTCTGGTTGCCAAAAATATAAGTGAACAAAATGAATGAAAATTCTTGCCCTCGTAGCACTGTCACGCGCTCTCAATAGTAAACATTTTTTATAAGATATGCAACCTTCTAATCACAAAATTTAATTGTGCTCCACTTTCTTCAACCTCTCTTAAAGTTTCAATTATTTATAAGCATATTTCCAAAAAATAGATTTCAAAATCACAATAATGTATAGCACATTTCACCTCTCTCTTGTTTTCTAAATTTTTCCAGGGCTTGCTTTCCAATTAGAAACGCCTTGTGTTATAAATGTCTCCTCTTATATCTAAAATTTTTGGTAAAACAATTGGCACAAACGACAGAATGCTCAACAGTTTTACCATTGAAAATATGAATATGAATAATTTTTTTAATTTAGTATACTTTAAAATTTCATACGTTGAGGAAATGTAGGTTGATTATTTTTGTGGCAGAGGTTGATAGTAGTCCTCCAATGTATATGTTCTCCTTTCTTCGTAATTCAACCTTGCCCTTGTTGGGTTCTTTTATCAGTAAGATGCTGGAGTTTAATCAGCCACAGCACACTGTGAGGTGGAAGCCACTTGGTGATTGTGGCCCAGCACCAAGATAGAAGGCATTTGGATCCCTGATGATCACAGACCCAGCATGTCATCTCTGCACAGGTGACATTAGATTCTATTTGAAGAGGAAGACATCCATATTGTTTAAGACATTGTTATTTAGAGATTTCTGTCAGTAGCAGGCAAACCTAATCCTAACTAACACAGCCTACAATGTCCTTTCACAAATTTAACAATCTATGCTACATCCTGTATAATTCTTACCATCTTGATTATTTACTGAAGATGATGAAATGTTCATCTCTGTCACATGACTGTTATTGGCAATAGCATGATTCACCAACTCTTGGAGATTTTCCTGAAGAATAAAAACACCAATGTTTGTTTTGACCTTATTTGCATATAATCATAGATATGTAGAGATAAACCAAATCAATCTTGAACAAAATAGCAAATGACTGGTGATAATAAAAATATCTGTATGGAGAGAGGCACAGCTGAAAAGGTAAGAGGAAGCCACACAAATACCAGCTAAGCATGGGGAAGGCAATGCTGGAGTATTTAATTGAGTCATTTCGAGTTGTATATGACTTTTGCTTGTTTTTATCAACTACAATGTTTATTTCATTTAACCACAGTAAAACGAAAACTGTGACTCGTGTTTCACAGGGAGTATAACTGATTTAATGGAATTGTTGCAGTTTTATCACTTTTCTGAGTTAAATTTTGCCTCCCCTAACTTTTCTGGGAAATAAAAATTCACATATTCTCTGTTCTTTTTTTCCTTCCTCTGCTTAATTCTATCTATGCATGACATTTTATAGAAGGCTTATGTTCATTTTCTAATCAAGATGGCATATATTAAAAATCAGATCCATCATGGGTCATGCAACTATCATATGACGCTGATTATTTTTCCAAATTCCAATGATTTACAACTGCCGTTTAATTGCCTGAGAGCATTTTAATCCAGGGTAGTTAACATTACTTGAACTGCTACATCATTTAATTGTAATATTATAGGTTTACAAGCAAAAGCAAGCCTTGAACTAGAGACAGCAAGTCTACAAAAAAAAAAAAAAAAAAAAATCCAAAAGAAACCATCAAGTTTTAAAAATTGATGTCAGAAATATCTCATTTAGTTCAAATAAACTACTGTGAAATAATATCCTTTAAAACATGTAAATAAAGAGCTAAGTACCTAAAAGTAAAAAATAATATCTAGAGGAAAGAGATAATTTATGTGTTGGATAGTGAGATTAGGCATAAAAAGTCTGGTTCCCAAAACATTTATGAAATATTTACACCATTCCTCAGGAAATGGCTAGAATATAAACAAAGTACCCTACCTAGAAGAGCTTCAAAAATCATTTTTATAGTGGTAATTAATTTAATTTCTGAAACTCCAAGGAAATTACAAATCTATTCTGAATGTTTATGGTACTTGACAAATCAAGACCAGAAATTTTATCATCATTCACAATCATCATCAATTACAAAACTATTCAAGAGAGTTACATAAGAGAAAAATACTTTTAGCTTAGATGCAACTGAGCAAAAGTATGCTTCAAATTGTTTTTAGCATGATACACAGAAGTCCAAGTTACATTTTAAAATTTTTGATTCTACTACACACAATTTTATTAGATTTTAATACATTACTAAACCAGAATAGCAAATGCCATACCCTGGTATCACACCAGCTAAAAAAATATGACCAGAAATTCACTTATTCCATAAATATAAAAGTGTGAAAATTTATGGACTTTCTTTTTTTATAATTTTAAGTTTTAAAAATTTTAGCAACTCTATGTTCCCCACTGCAGTACAGAGAAGCAATATGGTATTGTGATCAAGAGTGGTTAATCAAACTGTCCTGGGTTCAAATCCAGGTTCTGTGCCATCTGTGTAATCTTGAATAAATTATTCATCTCCACTTGCTTCAGTTGTAAAAATAAGAATAACATTTATCGCATAAGGTCATGTAAGGAGTAGATTGCAAAGCTCAGAGCTTCAAGTAAGAAGTGGGTATAAAAATCCAATTCTGGCCTCATTTACTCTCATTTATTTACTCTTTTTTAGGTCTTCGAGCAGCAGCCCAAGGAAGGAAAAATAAGGACACACATTTTTGGCTGGATTAGTAACGTCTTTCCTTTGTCTTCATCCACCAGTGTTCTTGGTACACTGAGAGGAAACAAGAAATTTAAAAAACCTTATTTTCCATGTCAGAAGCTATTAAATCATTCCATTTGCAATAACATACTTTAATCTTCTCCAGGTTTCATAAATTCTTGGGACAACTATAATAAATGTTATTTGCTTGGAAACCTAAAGAAGAATGCATAGTTAAATTTTTCAAAGTATGACCCCCATTATAGTAATACTGAAGGAGAAGCTAAGTGGTTGAATTGGAAGGATAAGCGATAATATTGCTATGCTGCTGAAAGAGTACCCATTCAGGAAATGTTAGGAAATCTCAGTATTTGGATCCAAAGCCCTTACCAAGAGACCTTGGCAGACGCAGCGAATCAGTCCTTTATTAGATGTGTCAGTCTCAGTTGCACACATATCTTGATAGTTACGATGGAAATGTTCATCCCCTAGTCACAATGGAGATAAGTGCTGAAAAACCTCTAGAGACAGGCTGCTTAACAACTAGTGAGATTCCCTGGGATACCCATGTAGAATCTCCTGCATTTTCATTTGAGGTTTCCTCCCAGTATACTCAGATAATTGACTTTTTTTGATTTTTAAAATTAATTCCACATTAGATTCTGTATTACTATGAACCACACTACCGTTTATGGAGAATTAACATCTGGTTACAAACAGTGGTCTCATTGTTTCAACCTCATGTGGGCTTACAGGATTTATAGGAAGTTCACTGAAACCAACACTTCCTTATTCTGTTTAAGGATTATCAAAGATTTATGAATTCATTTTATAAAATTTCCATCCTTAACCACACTTTTTAAACACCTTCTAAAAATCAATTACCTCATTTTCAATTAATTAAGCCAGTTAAACTATGAAAGATGTTCACGTGATGATAGCTCCACAGTTAACACATTTCAAGAAGCTGTTTTGCCTTTCACACCTCTTCTGTTACATGCAGAGTACTAATCTCTACCCAGATCCTCTCTATATCAATCCTCATTTTTAAAGGTAGAGACCCAAACATGACATCTTAATATGTACTTTTTACATTTAAATTGTAGTCAAGAATTTTAAAAAATTGTATCATAGTAAAATGTCTATTTTGCCATTGAAACAGTTTCAATATGACATTAATGTATCAGAGCATCCTTAGGAACCCCACGAATATGTACAATTATTATTTGTCACTTTAAAAAAGTAAAGAATAAAAGAGCACTTAACGTTTTAGTAAATCGAGGCTTGTAAGTAATGCGAATATTGTCTTCTAGCTTCCCAGAAAGTGTGGAACATTGGCCTTCCTTTTCAGATTCATGTGAAAGCTTGGTAAGTATTATTCTTAAATGAGATAGACGAGTGTTCCTTAAGCTCATCTTTCCGCTCCCAACTCTGGAGAGAGAATGATGCCTACTTACACTCGGATGCACTGGGTCATATAACTTCACCAGATCACAAAGCCCAGGTCAGATGCATATGATGGTGTGTCACTTTCTACCTGGAAAATAGCGATCATTCCATCAGCCTTCGGGGTGTTTCTTCTAGGGGCATAAAAGGTAAGATGGCAAGGATGCCTAATGCCAAACACTAAGTGGACAAGTGACCTCCAGCAGGTTAAAGTAGCATAAAAGAAGGCTGAGTTAGTAGTGAAAGGAGCTGGAAGCCTAAATTATCCAACAGTATGTATTTCCTAGCTATGTTGTCTCCTAGCCTCAATTTACTCTTACATAAACAGAGTAAAATCAACATGAGTGACCCACTAGAGCAGAAGAGGGTGAGAAATACAGGAGGGCAATGATTTAGACCAGGCAGAAGAATGGGCTTGAAGAAGTCTTTCCCAGAGTAGTTGATGCTTTAAGACAGGTATAGGACTCACCTGGGTGAATAAGATTCTGAAAGAAAGGTGGCTCAGACAGAAGGGATAGTGAATGTGCAGGGTTATTTGATTCATGAGATAATCAAAACATTTATCCCACATTGTGTTTGGTCCTTAACTGTTAATATGTTTGCTCTTTAGTCCAACAAGGCAGATGTTGCCTAATCCAACAAGAAAATGTTTGCTTTTGGCAAATGTGCTGCCAGCGACATTCTTAGCACTCAACAGAAGAGCACCTTAGAACTATGGAAAGGCATGTCAAAGCCAGCTGCTGCACTAGTGTATGAACTCCGCCATTGCACAGAGCCCTGCACTTAGGAGGTTTCTAAACTTGTTAATGCTTTGCTGTTGCTGTCTTAAAATTCTTAATAATTTTGAACAAAGCAACCCAGATTTTCATTTTTCACTGGTCCCCACAAATTACATAGCCAGTCCTATTTATGCTATCAGATAATCCCAATTTGTGTAAGTCAGATGGATTCACATTGTGGTTTTCTCACTTCTTAGCTTCATGAACTTCTAGGAGCTTTAATGATAGAAATATCAAAACTTTTTTACTCATTTGTGAGGATCAAATATATTTTGATTATAAAACTAACTTTTATTTTATAAAGTATTGCAGAAACAGAGAACAGTAATCAGTCAGCTAATGAGATTCTTGTTTATTTTTTTTAAAATGCACTTATTTGGAATGATTTCAAATATCTGGAAATTAGTACGTGCCTACTGCCATTTCCTCTCTCTTCTTCTCCTTCTCTTTTTCTCTGTTCCTATT
>NW_012101543.1:3976392-3991108 GCF_000951045.1 Mandrillus leucophaeus | reverse complement strand
TTAAACTATGAAAGATGTTCACGTGATGATAGCTCCACAGTTAACACATTTCAAGAAGCTGTTTTGCCTTTCACACCTCTTCTGTTACATGCAGAGTACTAATCTCTACCCAGATCCTCTCTATATCAATCCTCATTTTTAAAGGTAGAGACCCAAACATGACATCTTAATATGTACTTTTTACATTTAAATTGTAGTCAAGAATTTTAAAAAATTGTATCATAGTAAAATGTCTATTTTGCCATTGAAACAGTTTCAATATGACATTAATGTATCAGAGCATCCTTAGGAACCCCACGAATATGTACAATTATTATTTGTCACTTTAAAAAAGTAAAGAATAAAAGAGCACTTAACGTTTTAGTAAATCGAGGCTTGTAAGTAATGCGAATATTGTCTTCTAGCTTCCCAGAAAGTGTGGAACATTGGCCTTCCTTTTCAGATTCATGTGAAAGCTTGGTAAGTATTATTCTTAAATGAGATAGACGAGTGTTCCTTAAGCTCATCTTTCCGCTCCCAACTCTGGAGAGAGAATGATGCCTACTTACACTCGGATGCACTGGGTCATATAACTTCACCAGATCACAAAGCCCAGGTCAGATGCATATGATGGTGTGTCACTTTCTACCTGGAAAATAGCGATCATTCCATCAGCCTTCGGGGTGTTTCTTCTAGGGGCATAAAAGGTAAGATGGCAAGGATGCCTAATGCCAAACACTAAGTGGACAAGTGACCTCCAGCAGGTTAAAGTAGCATAAAAGAAGGCTGAGTTAGTAGTGAAAGGAGCTGGAAGCCTAAATTATCCAACAGTATGTATTTCCTAGCTATGTTGTCTCCTAGCCTCAATTTACTCTTACATAAACAGAGTAAAATCAACATGAGTGACCCACTAGAGCAGAAGAGGGTGAGAAATACAGGAGGGCAATGATTTAGACCAGGCAGAAGAATGGGCTTGAAGAAGTCTTTCCCAGAGTAGTTGATGCTTTAAGACAGGTATAGGACTCACCTGGGTGAATAAGATTCTGAAAGAAAGGTGGCTCAGACAGAAGGGATAGTGAATGTGCAGGGTTATTTGATTCATGAGATAATCAAAACATTTATCCCACATTGTGTTTGGTCCTTAACTGTTAATATGTTTGCTCTTTAGTCCAACAAGGCAGATGTTGCCTAATCCAACAAGAAAATGTTTGCTTTTGGCAAATGTGCTGCCAGCGACATTCTTAGCACTCAACAGAAGAGCACCTTAGAACTATGGAAAGGCATGTCAAAGCCAGCTGCTGCACTAGTGTATGAACTCCGCCATTGCACAGAGCCCTGCACTTAGGAGGTTTCTAAACTTGTTAATGCTTTGCTGTTGCTGTCTTAAAATTCTTAATAATTTTGAACAAAGCAACCCACATTTTCATTTTTCACTGGTCCCCACAAATTACATAGCCAGTCCTATTTATGCTATCAGATAATCCCAATTTGTGTAAGTCAGATGGATTCACATTGTGGTTTTCTCACTTCTTAGCTTCATGAACTTCTAGGAGCTTTAATGATAGAAATATCAAAACTTTTTTACTCATTTGTGAGGATCAAATATATTTTGATTATAAAACTAACTTTTATTTTATAAAGTATTGCAGAAACAGAGAACAGTAATCAGTCAGCTAATGAGATTCTTGTTTATTTTTAAAAAATGCACTTATTTGGAATGATTTCAAATATCTGGAAATTAGTACGTGCCTACTGCCATTTCCTCTCTCTTCTTCTCCTTCTCTTTTTCTCTGTTCCTATTCTGTCCTTTGCAATTGAGCTTATAGTATATGCTAAATACCGTACTGAGTGCCAAAAACACAGATCGAAGCAGACACAGTCTCTTCCCTTGAGGAGCTTATACTTGCATAGATAGAGGAAATAGAAACAGAAATTGACAAGCTTGGTGAGGTGTAAGAGGCATTTCATAGAAAAAGCACAGGGTGCAATAAGAATACACAAGAGAGCAGTAGCTAAGATTTGGGGAGGTGATGTGAGTGGAAGTGGCTCTGGAAAGTCTTTCCCAAGAGAGTTGATCATTCAAGAAAGGGATAGGATTTAGATGAAGGAAGGAGGCGTTGGAATGAAGGTGTTTTAGGCAAAAGAGAAATTGTGTGTGCAGTCATAAAAGCTTGAAACACATGTTTCTTATGAGAAAGCACAAGTAGTTCTATTTATCTGTGTCAGAGATGCATGTGGAAGAGTGAAGAATTAGGAGACTGGAAAGGGAAATAGGCAAAAGCCAGATCCACGGGTATTATAAGGGGTAAACCAGAGTTATAAATTCACCCTGAATGCTCCTTGAAAATTATAAAAAGATAATGAAAGTAGAGAGATGATATAGCTAGAAAACAGTGTAGAGATAAATGATAATACAACTTAGATAAGAAATATTTGTGGAAGAACAGCCGACTCTAGTGATACTATAGAATGGAAATTCAGAGCAAGCTTCAGACCCTCAAGAAATATTTTATGGAGCAACTATGATGGAGCCAGTACTTTGTTATGTTCAGAGAACACAGAGATAACTAAGATAGATCCCCTCTTCCCCAGAAGGGTGGAACGCAGTGTAGTGAGTGCAGTGAGCATGCTCTACCCATGATATTGAACAGAAAAGGGGCCCCCAAACTTCCTAAGGGACATAGAGAGTCTTTTGCGAAAGAGCTGACACTAAGTCTCAGAGGAATGTCCTGAATTGAGACTTAAAAGATTAAAGGACATAATCAGACACAGGACGAGATAACTAAAAAGAAGGAAATATTCTAGGCAAAGAAAGTAACATAAGCAAAGAAAAAGAAATGAGAACTTACATAGATGTGCAGTGTCCAGGGGAGAGGTGGATAAGAGACTGAACCAGAACAGTAATTGTAGAGATGAGGAATAAAAAGGAAAGCCAGATTTATGGAATGTTTTGGAAGCATTAACATGACTTTGTCATTGTTTGGATGTGAGAAGTGATGGAGGTGGGGGAATGAGAGGAGACTTCTTTTCCACCTTGCCTCTTTTACCCCTTAAGTGCCAACAACCACAGACAATTTCCCAAGCTATTAATTTTAGCTAAGTGTTTTTCCTCCTCAGGCTATGTTTTAGAAGGAGAATCTGTGGTATAAATCTATAATCACTGTAAATTAATATAACTACAGTCACACTACTGTTGAACTTGATTCCAAAACAGATATACTTGGAATCCCAGCACAAACTTGGTTTTTCAAATGTAGCTCCAGACATAGTCATGGTCAACATGGCCCCTTGTCAAACAACAACTACTTACCATCAACTTAATACATCATATACAAGGCATAAAGATATCTCCTTCCTCAAATCAAATTCAAGTGGTTCCACTGTAGCATCACAGAATTTGGGGTTGGAAGGCATCTTAATATTTATAGAATCCAAATATTTGGGATACTCTCTGCAATCTGAATTTTGTATTCACAATTTTCTTGAGGTCAACAGGCTAGAGAACAAGACAACTTACCACTTGCTTTGATAAGTTTTTCTTTAAGTCCTAGTTCTGAGAAATAAAATGATTTGAGAACCTGAGAACAATAAAATATGACTACTGATTTCATAGTCCCATGTACTTTCAAATTCACTTTCCTATTTTGTCAAATCACGGTTGAATTTTTCCCTCCTCATTTAAATGTTTCTCACGCTTTTTGCTGTAAGAATTATATTAAAATGAAATTAGTCACTGCTTGTTTTTATTTTGCCTGGCTTCATTGACAGGAGAAAAGAACACAGACTAAAAGTAATATAAATCCAAAAGAATGAGTGAAATGGGAATACACAAGGCATGAGCAATAAGACTGTTCTGTCAGAAACAATGAGAATAACTGCTCTACAGCTTACAAACCAGAAACTTACACGTTGCATCTTATTAAATTTTATTTTGAATATTGAGAACATTCAGTGCATGGATAACATTTAAAAGTCATAACTCCAGAAGTAGAACCAGTTGATGAATAAAAAAAAAAATTCTAGTCAAAACATAATTTATCTATTATATACAGGACAGGCCAAAACCTTGTTTTGCCTCCTGGAAAATTATTTACAAGAAAATGATTGCTTAGAATGTTCCTTCTTTAGGAACTCCCCAAAATCTCTAAATATAGGTGGTTACATTAACTAATTCAACCTAGAAAACAAGCACATTCCCCACTTACGTATACACATGTCTTACCAGATTTACAATCTATATTATTTGGAGCAAGGAAAAAGGATTTACATATTGAAACAAAAGGAAAATTATAAATTTTTTTATTATTCGATAAGGCAGTCATAAATTTCTGACATAAACACATGATTATAAATGGAAGGTGTCTTTCTAATGTATCATACTAGATATGCTATAAGCTCTGAAACATGAGATCAATCCATGACTAATGGCCTGATAAAAGTCATGACTGAATAAATGGGATGACAGCCAAGGAACAGATTCCTGTGAATAAATAATAATCAAATGCCACACATATAGCTTAATTAACACTGCCCTTTACTTATTTTTCAAAATCTTGCATTCATTCAATGAATATATGAAGATCTACTATATGCTAGACTTAACTCAATTTGTAGCAAGTTAATGATCATAAATAGGTGATGAAGTCTAATCTCTTCCCTAAAAGATTTTTGTCTTATTCACTGCTGATCTTGTATGCTTTTTTGTTGTTGCTGAAATTGATAAATGTTCACCACATTCAGTAATACTTTCCAGACTTCCAGACAAATGAACTCATAACATACACATTCGCTTCCCGTTAAATACACAAGTTTTATAGTTTTTGTTTCCAGAGAATCCAGACTAAGTTTATTTTTGAGAAGAATTAATGAAATAAGAAAATGATTGCTTCACTGAGTAGTCTAGACTCAAAGCCACTATTGGTCTAGATAGTAACTTCAGTGATGTACTTCTTTTTTCCTCAGGGACCTGTTCCAATTAAAATGAATCCACTCTCTTGTAAAGCTCTCTTTATCTGGCTACCACGCACTTAATGAGAACTTCAATACCTGCTCCTGACTGGTTCAGATAGGCTTTCAGGACAAACTCCTTTATTTTTGCTATTTTATTTTATTTTACTTTATTTTGTTTTATTTATTTATTTTTGAGACGGAATCTCGCTCTGTCACCCAGGCTGGAGTGCAGTGACATGATTTCTGCTCATTGCAACCTCTGCCTCCCAGGTTCAAGAGATTCTCCTGCCTCAGCCTCACCAGTAGCTGGGATTATAGGCATGCACCACCACGCCCAGATAATTTTTTGTATTTTTAGTAGAGATGGGGTTTCGTCATGTTGGCCAGGCTAGTCTAGAACTCCTGACCTCAGGTGATCCACCTGCCTCAGCCTCCCAAAGTGCTGGGATTACAGGGTTGAGCCACTGTGCCCGGCCAATTTTTGCTATATTAAATATTGACTTTGCAATGACTTTTCCTAATATTTTTAAAGAGATGGTCTTATTTCCTTTTATCTTTTCTACTATAGTTTCCTAGAAAAAGGGAAAGTTTTTTAGGAATGGAATTTTGTGGTTTATTTTCATTGTTCTCAGCATATATCTGTTTTTTGTTCATCTACTTTCAGTTGAGGGCAATGATCATATTTATGGTTGTATTTTGCATTATAACAAAAAAAAATTTCAATCCATAATTCATCAGTTTAGTACTCCTTGGCAGATTATGTAGATATATATAGACATGTTTATATTATGCCAATCTACTAATATTAATGTAGACAGTAGTGATTTTATAATGTTCCAAATAGCTAATTAATTAAGGTTTTCTAAGATTGACACTCTGGAATTGAATTTCTCTAAATATTAGTCCACAGAGAATGCTTATGAAATTAGACTGTGGACATATACTAACTAATGTTAAAGGCTCGATAAAAGAATCTTATTAACCTCAATTCTTCTCTAATTATTCAATATTTCATTAGGTAACTTGATAACTGTGTCTATTCCTTAAAATGCTGAAATGATGTCTCTCTCAATTTGACTCAATGTCTTCAACAACTTTCCCAAGGTCACACAGCCAACGACAACCTAGAAATGGATTAAGATTCTGTATAACTCAAAAGCTTGTACGTTCCACACGAGGCAGAAATCCATCAACACATTGTCCCCGCCTCCCCCATATCCTGCTTTTCCTATATCTCTACATAAGTGACAAGCAACCTAATCTACTAAGTCACTCAAGTCAGAAAACCAAAAGCCATCTCTAATGGAATGGATGTTTGTGACTCTCAAAACTCATATGTTGGAATTTAATCCTTCATACAGTGCTGTTTGGAAGGTAATGAGGTCATGAGGGTGGACCTTCATGGGTGGGATAGGTGTCCATATATAAGGGACCCCAGAAAGCTCTCTCACTCTTTCCACCACGTGAGGATACAATGAGAATAGGGCAGTCTGCAACCCTCCCAGAAGCCAACCACGCTGGCACTCTGACCTTAGACTTCAATCTCCAGAACTGTAACAAATGAATTTTGTTGTTTATAAGCTACCTAGTGCATGGGACACTGTTAAAGCAGCCTGAACTGACTAAGACACCATCTGAGACTGCTCTCTCTCTCTCTCAGAGGACATTTATAAGTAGGCCCTCAGAAGAGCTGAGTTTCCTTTTTTGACATTTGTGGTGCCTGACCCTTTATTTCCATTTCTTCTTCCACCATGTTAGATAAAGTCTTTATGCTTTTCCCCAACTGAAGTTCTCTTCTTCCTCTCCATCATTTATCTTCTATACATTCCTATAATGTCTGGAAATTAAATAACAGGTGTACAAAAACTATTTTTTTTTCTTAGAATCTCGCTCTGTCAACCAGGCTGGAGTGCAGTGGCGCGATCTTGGCTCACTGCAAGCTCCGCCTCCCAGGTTCACGCCATTCTCCTGCCTCAGCCTCCCGAGTAGCTGGGACTACAGGCGCCCGCCACCTATTTTTAGTAGAGATGGGGTTTCACCATGTTAGCCAAGATGGTCTCGATCTCCTGACCTCGTGATCCGCCCATCTCAGCCTCCCAAAGTGGTAGGATTACAGGCGTGAGCCACCGCACCCAGCCACAAAACCTAGTTTTTTTAATGGATGAATGTTTAGAGCAATTCCGCTCTTCCAGGTAGGTACTTCAGGACCTAGAATTTCACATAACTGAAATGAGGCAACATAGGCTCAAATCAACTAATCCTTACCAATCCTCCCATCATAAATCCTCCTTAACATGGACAAACTTTCTAAAGGAAAAACTAACTTCATGTACATACACACACACACACTTCTTGAGTGACACCTTACAAGATAAATGTAAATTTCATTTAGCATGTGATATATTGTTTTCTGTGATCCAAGCCCTTTTAGTCCTTCCTGGCATTCCACACCTGTACCTTATTCTCCAGTTATAGTTAACCACTGAGTCTTCCATGAACATGCCAAGGGTTTTCTTGTTTCTACAACTTTGTTCAGCTACTTAAATTACCCTAATATATTTTGCTTTCCCCAATTTCTTCAGGTCAAATGGTGTCTCCTTGGTGATGCCCTCTGTAAGTTTCTCCTATGGAGACATTAAGACAATGTGAATGACTGACCAACATTAACGTCACTCCAAATAATTGGTTTAAATCAAGATAATCTCCTTCTTCTCTTCTATACAGATTCAGAATGGTGCATGACACAACTCTAGCCTACACCCACTGTTACTTTGTATGTTTGACATCTATTACAAAACTTTAATTTCTTTAGTGGCAAGAAATATATCACTTAACTTTGTAATGGTCATATATATAACTCATCTAGTAGATAGAACTATATATGTAATCATTTATATTGTAGGTATTGTCATTTAGTAAGCAGAATTATGTTTGCATTTGTAATGGTTAATATTGAGTGTCAACTTGATTGCATTACAACAGCAAAATATTATTCCTGGGTGTCTCTGTGAGCGTGCCACCAAAGGAGATTAACATTTGAGTCAGTAAACTGGGAGACACAGACTCACCCTCAACCTGGGTAGGCAGATCTAGTGCAGCTAGGATAAAAGCAGGCAGGGGAATGTGGAAAGACTGGACTGGTTTAGTCTTCTGGGCTACATCTTCCCCCTGTGCTGGGTGTTTCCTGCCCTCAAACATCAGAATCCGAGTTCTTCAACTTTGGGACTCTCGGACCTTCGACCACAAACTGAAGGCTGCACTGTTGGCTTCCCTACTTTGGAGGTTTTGGGACTCAGACGGGCTTCCTTGCTTCTCAGCTTGCAGACAGCCTATTGTGGGACCTCATCTTGTGATCATGAGAGTCAATACTTCTTAATAAATTTCCCTGTATAAATACCTATCCTATTAGTTCTGTCCCTCTAGAGAACCCTGACTAATACAGACTGTCATGTAGGAGACTTAATCTTCATTGCAACTGTCATAGAGTAGGCATTTAAATGTTGACATAGTAAATTGATATTTAAAAGTAGTGTTTATATGATAATCTATATAAAGATGTGACTTAATCTGAACATTTTTCAGCATAATGCATTTTCGCCACTCTATTACTATAGTTGATGTATTGTCTGTTCTCGCACTGCTATAAAGAAATACCTGAGACTAGGTAATTTAAAAAGAAAAGAGGCTTAATTGACTCACGGTTCTGCAGGCTGTACAGGAAGCATGACGCTTAGGGAGGCCTTAGGAAACTCTTTGTTTCTTCTTTTTTTTTTTTTGAGACGGAGTCTCTCTCTGTTGCCCAGGCTGGAGTGCAGTAGCACGATCTCGGCTCACTGCAAGCTCTGCCTCCCAGGTTCACGCCATCCTCCTGGCTCAGCCTCCCGTGTAGCTGGGACTACAGGCACCCACCACCATACCCGGATAATTTTTTGTATTTTTAGTAGAGACAGGGTTTCACCATGTTAGCCAGGATGGTCTCGATCTCCTGACCTCGTGATTCCCCTGCCTCGGCCTCCCAAAGTGCTGGGATTACAGGCGTGAGCCACCACACTCGGCAGGAAACTCAATTGTGGCAGAAGGTGAAGGGGAAGCAGGCATGTCTTATGTGGCCAGAGCAGAAGGAAGAAAGAGGTGCGGAGGTGCCACACACTTTTGAACAATCAGATCACATGAAAGCACTACCATGAGACGGATGGTGCTAAACCATTAGATCCAATCACCTCCCACCAGGCCCCACCTTCAGTATTGGGAATTACATTTCAACATGGAATTTGGGTGAAAACAGATCCAAACTATATCAGTTGGTGTTTTTTCTTAGAGACTTCATCCAGTATTTTCAGATTCTTTAGATTGTTTATGGTAAACTTTTAAAATTTCAGATAGCCCTGTCCTTAAAAAGATGTGCTACATTGTATGCCATTATACTGTTTTCTTCTTTCTTGAGATTCTATAATTGAATCTGATTTTGTGATGTTTCCTCAATATATTCTTAAAACAGTTGATCTGACCATACATTGCCCCATTTCAGTTATACGGAATTCCAGCTCCTGCAGTACCTACCTGGAATAGCAGTACTGCTCTAAACACTCATTCATGCAAAAAATACTTTTTGAACACCCATTTTTAAATTTCTAGACATTATAGGAATGTATAGGTGACATTTTGGTTCTCAATTTCTCACAGTATAAGATATAGGAAAGAAATAGAACAATTTGGCATTAGAAAACTGTTACTGAAACACCAGGGGTTTGGCCTAGGTCCTGCTGCTCACTACACAGAAAGCTAATCACTGAGGCAATGAGTATTGCCAGGGAAGAAGGCTTTAATTGGGTGCTGCAGCTGAGGAGATGGAAGATCAGTCCCCATCCCCTGACCAAATAAACTTGGGGGTTTATGTAGTAGAGAAGAAATGTAATTCTTTGTGGGAAAACAGGAACTAGGCAAGAAGCAATCATCATGAGTGAGGGGCTTGGCCTCTCATGGTCTGGATGTGAGGACCTGGTGAGTTTCAGTTCTTTGATACCTTTTGAGCCATCTAGTAATCCTTTCCTGAGGAAGGAACTCAGATAAAACAAATGTAAGTTTCAAGCACTAAGACCAAAATTATTTTCATGTTTAAATATGGTCAATTTCTATGTTTATTTAAAAAAATCTGTCTATGAAACAACTGAGGTGGTTTTAAACCACATAAATGTTGGAGTGAAATATATGTAGATTCGGTGCCTGGCCTTAAATTTCTAACTGCCAGACTTTGGAGAAGTTACATCACGTCTGTGAGATTCTCAGGTTCTCCATCTGTAATCTGTAGTAAACTGTTGGGTTATTGTAGGATTGTATGTCTGTGAAAAGTATTTTGCATTCTGCCTGATCTTTAGTAAGGAATCAGCAAGCAGTAACATTTCAACAGAAGTATTTTCAAGCAACCATGAGGTACAAGGAAGACAATGTCCAAGAGGAAAATAAGAAGGCTTCATAAAGGAAGTGTCACAAGAAGATAGACTTGAAAAATTAGTGTCGTTTTGCAGGTAGACAAAGGAGGGAGGATACTCCAGGTAAAGAGAGCAATGTGAGTAAAGACACAGATACCTGTGATACAGGATTTTTCCCTGACCCCTTCATAGGACTCGCTATAGTCCTTTTCTTCTAATGGTAACATATATTCTGGAAAAAAAATATGATTGGTTCTAAAGTCTCCCTGTTGTATTCTCATTTTATTATCTGTGGAGAAGGTAAGCCCACAGTGCCTTTATCATACCTTGGTCCATTTTCCTGATGCAATACTTGACTTGTTGATAGAGTTGGGCTGTTGAAAGTATCTAACTATAATCTTGGCAACAAATATTATACCAAAAGCTAACAGTTTTGCCTCACAATCAGTTTTTTCTTAAGCACACTAACAACTCTATTTTTACCTCTTTTTTTGACTCATCTCCGCAACAGTTGAGCTTCTGCCACCAAATCTACTTGATACAATTCATACCACTCTCTCTCATGACAGTCATTCCCCATTTTTGTCCAACAGCTTTTTAAGAAAGTCAATAAAGTTTGAGTGCATTGACTCTCCTTTGCTTTCAATTATCTTCTAAAGATTATCTGAGTTTTTCTTTTCTTACTACCTTAGTGCTTCCCTCCGTGTGTGTGTATTTGTGTGGTATTGTAGATTTCTGAGCATAATTAAGATCACCACTAGTGTCTCCTATGAGTATCTCTTCACTGAGAGAACAGTGATATCAGAAATGCACTCTATACCCGAGGGCAGAAGATATTTATCTATTGAGTTTAGCTGTAGGTTGGTCTACCTTCTTGTCCTTTTCTTAGAATAAAGGAAGGTATGGAAATAGGATTCTCATAAGAGGAATACTATTCCTGTCATGTAAGACATGTTATAGAAGACCATGAAATTCCTTATAATAGAATATGAACCAAGTATTCAATTATGTTTTTATGTCAAAAAACACAAAGGCAAGTAAGGTTTTGTTCACTAAGGATAAAGGGTTCTCTAAATCTTAGGTCGTAAGGATTCTAGGCAATTCTGAAAGATGTGGCAAGAATGACCCACATGATCTTGCAGTCACTGAGGCTAAGTAGGGTACACTGCCTGGAGTCTGACATAAGTGGTGAAGAAACAGACTCTAGAGCTAGGATACCACTTGTAGCCATGTCATCTTGGGAAGAGACCCTCACCTCTCATATGCTTCAGTTTCATCACCTCCAAAATAGTTTTGGCCTCATAGGTTTGTCATGAAGAGTTAAAGAACTGATACATTAAAGCTTGGCTGGGACATGGAAAGCTCTTGATATATGTTGAATATTCTGGTTTATAATTCCAATGAGACCACTAAAACAGAAAGACGAAGAAAAAACAAAAGTGCCATGCTGATCTACTCTCTCTAAAGCTAAAAGAGTTTATCTTGGTCTGAGTACCAATCGTTTGTTTTACGTGATTAAGAATGGTTATCCACTTTCTACATGCTAAAATTTCACTGGTGCATGTATCACGTAACCCTCCTCCCCAAGTGGCTTCTCCTGCTAACCCCCTCTTCCCAACGGTTTTTTAAACATAAGACAAACATTCTTCTCTGAAAATCTCCAGTACGTGCACAATTGATCCAAACTGGGGTCAGAGTTTAACTCTTTATTCCCTTGTATCTTTCCCCTTGCTTAGTTTTTAATCATGCTGATTAAATGTTAAATTCTAAAAGGATATTTCCATTCTGTTTTCAACTCTTCCTTTTAATATATTTTAAATGCTTCTTTACTAACATTTTTCATAAAACAAACATGCAAATCATTCCCAAATCATGAAGACGTGTGATCCTAAACTGTTCATTCTAAAAGAAAGAGAAATCCAGATCAGTAAAGAGAAAATGGGTCAGAAACAAACACTGATGCAAGTTTTTATTTTAAATATATTGTGCTTACATTTCTTGTAAAATTATAATTATCAGGAACCAGCAGAATTTGACTTACAGTTTTTATTCTATTCAAAATCCAACAGGGCCAACCAAATGTCATAAAAGTGATTTTTTTCTTTTTTCTTTTTGCCTGATTGAATTAAGACATGACTTTTTTGGTACAAAGTTATCTTCAAAACTCAGTAGTCGACTTTAGCTTTGTTTAAGGGAATGAACAGTCAGAAAAAAGTTAAAGGAGTTCACCAAGACCAAGCAAGAGAAACATGGGACTGAATGCTCTCATGAGTCCACTACAGAGTAAGGTTTGTTTTCAATGAATGTGGTATCTCGGTGCAGATCTCTCAGTTTAGGGTTCTGTAGCAGCTGGCAGTCATTCTACCTTTTTTTTTTTAAATTTCCTGATTACAGTATATGTATCTAATCATGCTATCATACATTTTATTTAACAAGGAAGTTCTAGGCCTTCTCTGTGTCACAGAAGAAAATATATTTTCATGAAGCTTATAAGAAGGCAAGTGAGGAGGGCAAACCATTTCCTGATAAAAGCTGTTTCTAAGAGATATAAATAGAAGCTTTCCCAGGACTGTAGCTTGATGCTATATTGGGAATCATGTAACATTTACAATATACTTCTATGCAAGACAATCTTGTGCTAAAGAATTGCTAAAAGATACAGTGCTTTTGGAACGCACCATATGTGTTATTCAAAAGCAGTGGCAAGTCCAAGCTCCTATCTTAATCCTCGCTTGTTATTATGGTAAGTAGCTTTCTGATTTTTTGCTTTGTCCAGGTAGCATTGCAGTATTTTGCCCATTAGAAGTAGATAGTGAAAACTCTTCTCAAAATTCAATTTACTTGATCTGTTGCTACTATGATAGAATTTAAATTAAAGTTTTTTTTTTAAATGGGATAAAATCTTATAGTTAAGCTCCTTTAGAATGAAAGAAATAGATTTAACACAAAAACAGAAAGAGCATTCAATTATCTAAAACTGCGTCAATGCATTGATCTAAAACATTCGTGAAAAGCTAATAAGAATGCCCAAAATTCTGAATTTAGAAACTTATTTTATGTGATAGTTTAGTAGAAATACCTACTCATTGCCTTCCTAAAGAACCTGTGATATGTGAAATTTTACATCCCAGTGTCTCAGTTTTTTGCATAAATTCTACATCGTTCAATACTTTAAACAATTCTTAGAAAGAAATCTTACAAACAGATGTGCATAATAAAGATGTTTGTGAAGCTCTCTAATTAATTTTGTGAACTTGGATACTAATGTCACTATGATATTTCCCTAACACTAAATTTTATCATAAATTTTCAAGTTATAAATGGAATTCTTAACCTGAAGATGATGAAAAAGGATAGTAAAATTATGCTACATGTAAACCTGAGGAGGCATGATAATTGTAGACAAATAGACAAAATTTTTCTCAAGAATATCAAAGGGCCGGCCAGGTGTGGTGGCTGACACCTGTAATCTCAGCACTTTGGGCGGCCGAGGAGGGCAGATGATGAGATCAGGAGATTGAGACCATCCTGGCTAACACGGTGAAACCCCATCTCTACTAAAAACACAAAAAATTAGCCGGGCATGGTGGTGAGCACCTGCAGTCCCAGCTACTTGGGAGGCTGAGGCAGGAGAATGGTGTGAACCTGGGAGGCAGAGCTTGCAGTGAACTGAGATCATTTCACTGCACTCTAGCCTGGGTGACAGAGCAATACTCCGTCTCAAAAAAAAAGAAAAAGAAAAAAAGTAGTGAATTGATAGTTCAATATAGCACTTATAATTTCAAGTGTAATTCCAAATAAGTAGAAAGTGAATAAGTAACTTCTGAGCTAGACGGGAAATGAAATAATAACAGTGGAGATGAGTAGAAAGTAGAAAATAAGATGGTAGATTTAAATCTAAATGTATAAATAAATAGTTACATTAAATGTAAACAACACTATAGTGAAATAACAAATTTTTCGGAGTAGATACGAACAATTCTTTTTAGCTAAAGACATATATAAATGAAAATACATGAAGGTTGATGAAGAATGAAAAAATCAAACAATAATCAAAGTTGATGTTGGCTTCAAGAGGCAGTGAAAGTTTCCTAAAGCCCATTTTCTACTGATTATAACTGAAATTCTGCATGGGCAGGGGGAACTATCTGAGGCTCTCTGAAACATAAAGGGGAAGGGAGTTAAAACTTGAAGAAGTGGCCAAGGTGGAAAGATCACGAGGTCAGGAGTTTGAGACCAGCCTGACCAACATGGTGAAACCCCACCTCTACTAAAAATACAAAAATTAGCCAGGCTTGGTGGCGTGTGCCTGTAATCCCAGCTACTCAGGAGGCTGAGGCAGGAGAATCGCATGAACC
>NW_012101543.1:3970311-3975642 GCF_000951045.1 Mandrillus leucophaeus | reverse complement strand
TCCTGCCTCAGCCTCCTGAGTAGCTGGGACTACAGGTGCCCGCCACCACACCTGGCTAATTTTTTTGTATTTTTAGTAGAGACGGGGTTTCACTATGTTGGTCAGACTGGTCTCGAACTCCTGACCTTGTGATTAGCCCACCTCGGCCTCCCAAAGTGCTGGGATTACAGGCATGAGCCACCGCACCCACCCCCAAAGACCCATTTGTAATGGAAAGGCAGCTATGATAACTACATCCATACAAAAAGGGAAAACGAAAAATAAATAAAAAATAGAAAATCACAGTAGGGATATATACACTATAAAAAAGAGAAATGAAAACTTAAGGACTAAAAAAATACAGTGCCTGAAATAAAAATATCAGTTAATGGTCTTGAGAGTAGAATGAAGTGATAAATAAAAGATTCTGTGAATTTGGAGATATGTCAATAAAAAGTATCCATATGAAAAACTGAGAGAAAAAATGTTTTTTAAACAAAATAACTATAGCCTAAAGGATCTATGGATTAACATTAAAAAGATCTAAGATGTGTATTTAGCCCTATATATTTATAAAAGTTTAAGAATGTATATTATAATCCTCATAATTCCACTTCAAAAATACAGAGATGTAACCAAAAAGACAACAGATACATTAAAATGGAATATTAAAACAAAAACTGTCAATGCAATAGAAGGCAGAAAAAGGAGAAAAGAAATAAAAAACAGAAAAAAACAAGCATGTTCCCCCTCCCCAAAATGGTACACTGAAATCCAACTATATTAATAATTACATTAAATGTTAATGATCTCAGACAAGTGAAACAAAATACTGCCTTACAGGCCAAATCCAGTCTGCCACCCATTTTTGTAAATAAAGTTTTATTGGAACACAGCCATGCTCATTTGTTTATATATTATCTATGGCTGCTTTGTATGACAATGAGAGTTGAATAGGTGCAATAGAAATTGTGTGGCCCACAAAGCCAAAAATATTTATTTGGTCCATTATAGAAAAAGTTCACCAACCATTGGTCTAAATCTATGCTATGCAATAGAAATATAGGCCGGGTGCAGTGGCTCATGCCTGTAATCTCAGCACTTTGGGAGGTCGAGGCGAGCAGATCACGAGGTCAGGAGATCAAGACTATGGTGAAACCCCGTCTCTACTAAAAAATACAAAAAATTAGTTGGGCGTGGTGGCCTGTGCCTGTAGCTCCAGCTACTCGGGAGGCTGAGGCAGGAGACTGGTGTGAACCCGGAAGGCAGAGCTTACAGTGAGCCGAGATGACGCCACTGCACTCCAGCTGGGTGACGGAGCGAGACTCCATCTCAAAAAAAAAAAAAAAAAAGAAATATAATATAATATAATACAAGCCACTTCTGTGTTTTGTAGGTACATAAAAAAGTAAGCAAACTTAAACAGGTGAAAATACTTTTTAAAATGTATTTTATTTAACCCAATATGTGCAAATTATGATCACATAATCAATATAAAAAGTATTTAAAAGATATTTTACAATCTTCCTACTAAGTCTTTGAAATCCTGTGTGTATTTCCAATAACAGCACAACTCAATTCAGACCTGCCATATTTCAAGTGCTCAGTAGCCACATGTGGCACATAGCCATTGTAATGCATTGCACAAGTCTAAACACTTCAAGAGATGAGACTTTTATAGGAGGGATCAGCATGTGTTGCATGGGAAGAATGTAAATAATGGTAGCCAGAGAGTGGACTGTGATATATTAAATACGGCCACAAAAACATTGCAACTCCTGCCATTAAGTAGTGGAATCTACTTCCCTATTCCTTGAAAATAGGCTTACCTTCTGATTTGTTTTGACTAACAGAATGTGATAAAAAGTGTTGTATGAGTTCTAGAGCCTAATTCTCAATGACTTGTAGCTTTTTCTTTACATGCTTGGAAATTACCCTTGTTTAAGGAAGCCTGGATCCAACTTTTGAAAGATAAGAGGTTTCACAGATCATTGATTATATAGGCAATAGCCAACACCAACACCCCAGGCATGAGAGTGAGGCTACATTCAATGCAGCCTCCCTGCCTGGCCGCCATCAAGCCACCAATGACTGCTACTACATGAGTAAGCCCAGGTGAGGCCTGCGGAAAACAGCCTGGCTTACCCAAGGCAAAATTTCAGAATCATGGGCACATACATGGTTGTTGTTTGAAGCCATTAGGTTTTGGAGGGCAGAAATGTAACACAGCAATAGATGACTGACAGAATATAATTCTATAACCCGTGTCACCTGTGTAAGACCTTTCTGGGAAGCAGGATTTCTTGCTGAGCAAACTTCTATGCCTTTTACTAAAGTACTGAGAAAATTTAGATGCTCTCTTGGGATGAAAATATATTTATGGCTATTTTTAGCCCTCTCTGCCACTTATAGTTTCTAAACAGCTCTCTTCATTGCCTATCGTCACTTCTATGGCAAGGACACATCTGTAACACTACACTTTCTGGCATTCCAGTGAAAAGAACCATTCAGTCTCTCTACTCTCAGGCTTACATTCCTACATTTCATAAGAAATGCTGTAATATTCCCTTTTTCTATGTTTTCTAAGATTGTGGTTTTCTAACTCCGTCCTTCCCTCCATAGCTTAACAAGATTAACTTATATGATGGTGGAGTGGGTGGCTGCTTCTGCCCAATCACCTCTTTTCCTAATTTTTTCCTGTCTTAAAGCTATTAATGACAGATTTCCTTTGAAAAACCTCTGGCTGGCCAAAATGGGTTCGGGTCACAGGTCTAAAGTATACAAATGAGAGTGAATGGAGAATGGGAATTACATTGGTTGTTTGCACATTATCCTACACTATGGTTTTAATGGTTGTCTCCTCTGAAATTTACGTTGAAACTTAATCCCAGGCGGAGGTTCCAAGATGGCCAAAGGAACAGCTCCAGTCTACAGCTCCCAGCGTGAGCGATGCAGAAGATGGGTGACTTCTGCATTTCCAACTGAGGCACCAGGTTCATCTCACTGGGACTTGTCAGACAGTGGGTGCAGCCTATGGAGCAGGGTGGGGCATTGCCTCAACCAGGAAGCACAAGGGGTCAGGGAATTCCCCTTCCTAGCCAAGGGAAGCTGTGACAGATGGTACCGGGAAAATCGGGACACTCACACCCTAATACTGCACTTTTCCAACGGTCTTAGCAAACGGCACACCAGGAGATTATATCCTGTGCCTGGCTCAGAGGGTCCCACGCCCAAGGAGCCTCGCTCACTGCTAGCACAGCACTCAGATCGAACTGCAAGGTGGCAGTGAGGCTGGGGGAGGGGCATCCACCATTGCTGGGGCTTGAGTAGGTAAACAAAGCATCCAGGAAACTGGAACTGGGTGGAGCCCAAGGCAACTCAAGGAGGCCTGCCTGCCTCTGTAGACTCCACCTCTGAAGGCAGGGCATAGCTGAACAAAAGGCAGCAGAAACTTCTGCAGACTTAAACGTCCCTGACACCTTTGAAGAGAGTAGTGGTTCTCCCAGCATGGAGTTTGAGATCTGAAAATGGACAGACTGCCTCCTCAAGTGGGTCCCTGACCCCCAAGTAGCCTAACTGAGAGATACCGCCCAGTAGGGGCTGACTGACACCTCATACAGCTGGGTGCCCCTCTGAGACGAAGCTTCCAGGGGAAGGATCAGGCAGCAACATTTGCTGTTCTGCAATATTTGCTGTTCTACAGCATCCACTGGTGATACTCAGGCAAACAGGGTCTGGAGTGGACATCCAGCAAACTTCAACAGACCTGCAGCTGAGGGTTCTGACTGTTAGAAGGAAAACTAACAAACAGAAAGGACATCCACACCAAAACCCCATCTGTATGTCACCATCATCAAAGACCAAAGGTAGATAAAACCACAAAGAAGAGGAGAAACCAGAGCAGAAAAGCTGAAAATTCTAAAAATCAGAGCACCTCTTCTCCTCCAAAGGAATGCAACTCCTCACCAGCAATGGAACAAAGCTGGATGGAGAGTGACTTTGACGAGTTGAGAGAATAAGGCTTCAGATGATCAGTAATAACAAACTTCTCCAAGCTAAAGGAGGATGTTCAAACCCATCGCAAGGAGCTAAAAACCTTGAAAAAAGATTAGACGAACGGCTAACTAGAATGAAGAGTATAAAGAAGACCTTAAATGACCTGATGGAGCTGAAAACCATGGCACAAAATTATGTGCCATATGCACAAGTTTCAGTAGCTGATTTGATCAACTGGAAGAAAGGGTATCAGTGAAGATCAAATGAATGAAATGAAGTGAGAAGAGAAGTTTAGAGAAAAAAGAGTAAAAAAAATGAACAAAACCTCCAAGAAATATGGGACTATGTGAAAAGACCAAATCTACGTCTGATTGGTGTACCTAGAAGTGACGGGGAGAATGGAACTAAGTTGGAAAACACTCTTCAGGACATTATTCAGAACTTCCCCAACCTAGCAAGGCAAATTCAGGAAATACAGAGAGCATCACAAAGATACTCCTCAAGAAGAGCAACTCCAAGACACATAACTGTCAGATTCACCAAAGTTGAAATAAAGGAAAAAATGTTAAGGGCAGCCAGAGAGAAAGGTCCGGTTACCCACAAAGGGAAGCTCATCAGAATAACAGTGGATCTCTTGGCAGAAACTCTAGAAGCCAGAAGACAGTGGGGGCCAATATTCAACATTCTTAAAGAAAAGAATTTTCAACCCAGAACTTCGTATCCAGCCAAACTAAGCTTCATAAGTGAAGGAGAAATGCTTACAAACAAATGCTGAGAGATTTTTGTCACCACCAGGCCTGCCCTACAAGAGCTCCTGAAGGAAGCACTAAACATGGAAAGGAACAAACAGTACCAGCCACTGCAATAACATGCCAAATTGTAAAGACCATCAATGCTAGGAAGAAACTGCATCAACTAACGAGCAAAATAACAAGCTAACATCATAATGACAGGATCAAATTCACACATAACAATATTAACCTTAAATGTAAATGTGCTAAATGCTCCAATTAAAAGGCACAGACTGGCAAACTGGATAAAGAGTCAAGACCTATCAGTGTGCTGTATTCAGGAGACCCATCTCACATACAGAGACACACATAGGCTCAAAATAAAGGGATGGAGGAAGATCTACCAAGCAAATGGAAAACAACAAAAAAAAAAGCAGGGGTTGCAATCCTAGTCTCTGATAAGACAGACTTTAAACCAAGGTTTAAAGTCAAAAGAGACAAAGAATGCCATTACGTAATGGTAAAGAGATCAATTCAACAAGAAGAGCTAACTATCCTAAATATATATGCACCCAATACAGGAGCACCCAGATTCATAAAGCGTCTTTAAAGACCTACAAAGAGA
>NW_012101543.1:3959135-3960241 GCF_000951045.1 Mandrillus leucophaeus | reverse complement strand
GCACTATTCACAATAGCAAAGACTTGGAACCAACCCAAATGTCCATCAATGATAGACTGGATTAAGAAAACGTGGCACATATACACCATGGAATACCATGCAGCCATAAAAAAGGATGAGTTCATGTCCTTGTAGGGACATGGATGAAGCTGGAAATTATCATTCTGGGCAAACTGTTACAAGGACAGAAAACCAAACACCGCATGTTCTCAGTCATAGGTGGGAGTTGAATAATGAGAATACTTGGACACAGGGTGGGAAACATCACAACATCATACACCAGGGAGTGGGGGGAGGGGGGCGAGATAGCATTAGGAGAAATACCTAATGTAAATGATGAGTTAATGGGTGCGGCACACCAACATGGCACATGTATACATATGTAACAAACCTGCACATTGTGCACATGTACCCTAGAACTTAAAGTGTATTTTTAAAAAAAGAAAAAGAAACCTAATCCCCAATGTGGCAGTATTGAGAGATGGGCCTTTAGGAGGTGACTGGGTCATGAGGGATGGATTAATCCATTCATAGATTAATGGATAAATGGGTCAACAGGTTGGTTTTCACAGGAGTGGGACTGGTGGCTCTATAAGAAGAGGAGGAGGCACCTGAGCTAGCACACTCAGCTCCCTCATCATGTGATGCCCTGCACCACCTCAGCACTCTGCAGAGTCCTTACCGACAAGAACCACTTACCAGATGCAGTCCCTAGACCTTGGACTTCTCAGTCTTTATAACTGTAAGAAACAAATTCCTTTTCTTTGTAAATTACCCCATGTTTCAGGTATTCTGTTATAAGCAACACAAAACAGACTAAGACATCTTACCACATTCATCTGTCCACATAAGTTGCAAGTATATGGTCAGTAAATTATCTTATAAGTGCTCCCACACTGAATGCATGGTAAATGCCAAACATGTAATTGTAATTTATTAGTTGAGCCAATAAATCCACCCAGACAAAATCCGTGCCCTTCACATGTTGGTTTTACTTTCCTCTGGATGTTGGTGTTACCTCCAATCATTTTTTAGTTAGTTGGCATAAATTTTTCTCTCAGGCTGGGTGCGGTGGCTCACACCTGTAATCCAAGCACTTTGGGAGG
>NW_012101543.1:3956791-3957100 GCF_000951045.1 Mandrillus leucophaeus | reverse complement strand
TTAGAAGTAAAGCACTCCTCAGCAAATGTAAAAGAACAGAAACTGTAACAAACTGTCTCTCAGACCACAGTGCAATCAAACTAAAACTCAAGATTAAGAAACTCACTCAAAACTGCTCAACTACATGGAAACTGAACAACTTGCTCCTGAATGACTACTGGTTACATAATGGAATGAAAGCAGAAATAAAGATGTTCTTTGAAACCAGTGAGAAAAAAGACACAACATACCAGAATCTCTGGGACACATTTAAAGCAGTGTGTAGAGGCAAATTTATAGCACTAAATGCCCACAAGAGAAAGCAGGAAA
>NW_012101543.1:3933832-3956741 GCF_000951045.1 Mandrillus leucophaeus | reverse complement strand
CTTCAATCAAGTAGATTTTATAGCTCACTGATTTTCTAAAATATCCTCATAAATAGATTCTATTATTGTTACTATAAGACAGTGTTATTATGCCAGACACTGACATAATATATGTGGGAATCAGTGCAAGACCCTGGAACATTGGTCTGGCATGAAACATAAATCAGATGCCATTCATTATATGAATGAATAAAAATATGGCTGGGTGCAGTAGCTCACAGCTGTAATCCTAGCACTTTGGGAGGCCAGGGCAGGCAGATCACTTGAACCCAGGAGTTTGAGACCAGTCTGGCAACATGGAAAAACCCCATCTCTACTAAAAATATAAAAAATTAGCCAGGTGTAGTGGCACATTCATCAAGTTACAGCTACTCAGGAGGCTGAGGAGGGAGAATCACCTGAGCTCAGGAAGTCAAGGTTGCAGTTAGCCACGATCATACCACTGCACTCCAGCCTGGGTGACAGGAGGGTGACCCTGTCTATAGATTCTCTACTAATTTTCTAAATATCAATGTGATTAACAAATGGCGAGAGCTCAGATTTCTCTAACAAGTGGTATTTTTTCAAAAATCCAAATTCCTAACTATCTCTTTTCAGATCCTATTGAAACTTTAAGACAAAATAATAAAAATATTTTTGGAAATAATATAAAATGAATACATAACATGTTTTCCATACATATGTAGGTCAAAGTGATGGCAGCAGTGTCCTGTCTGGAGTGGCCTCTGCAGAGATGCCGACTACAGCAGGGGAAGGCATGACTGGGACTGCATGCTCTGTGGAGCTGGCAGGGCTGGGAACAGGTGGAACCCCGCCCCCTACCCAGTTGGCAGGGCGGGAGCCCCACACTCCCAGGCACAACTGCAGCTGCTCAGCTGTGGCTCTGGACCCTGGCATCCCTGCACTCTTAGGGAACAGGAAGCCCTCCTTCATAGGCAGGCTTGGAGGTACCTGCTCCTGCTCCCTGGCCTTTCCCCACTCCTGGCACCCCCTCCAGGACAGAACAGAGTTGTGGCTGAGCCTGAGCACTGTCACAAACCTGCTGGCTGTGCACGCACTTGGGCTGGGGCTGACACGCCAGCCCCCTGCTGCCTTGGCCCCCTCCAGACTTTGGGTGTTAACAAGCATGGGAGGGAGGCCAAGGTGGGGAGGGGGTTGAGGGTGGCTCGGCACAGGCCTGCAGGTGCCCCTCTGTATGAACAGTCTGGGCATGATGGACCACAGGAGGCACACAGACTCCTGCATGGAAAGGGGTGGGTCCCTGGTGAAACCCCACCCTCAAGCCAGGGATGGTCTGAAGCCTGGGGCCTGGGCTGCCAGCCTCCAGTGAGAACTTACGGTGCTTTTTCCCAGCCACCCATGGCCACCCATGGACCAATCAACACGTACTTCTTCCCTTCTGAGCCCGTTAAAAAAACCCAGACTCAGCCAAACTCAGAGAGACGTCAGGACTACCTGCTGCAAAAACGAGCTACCTATTTTGGGTCTCTTTGACTGTTGAGATGATCTGCCTGCAGAAAACAGCTACCTACTGCGGTCTCTTCTCCACTGATTGCTGAGAGCTGGGTACTTGTTGGGACAACCTGCCTGCCAAAAAGAGCTACCCACTTCGGGTCTCCTAAGAACTGTCCTGTGCACAATGAAGCTCCTCTCCACCTTGCTCACCCTGCCGTTGTCCACATACCTCATTCTTCCTCGATGTGGGACAAGAATTTGGGACCCACCAAATGGGCAGGACTGAAACAGCTATAACACAAACAGGGCTTAAACACACTCCCCCAGCTCAACAACTTGCAGGTGATGAGAAGGAGAGAAGAGCTCCAGCCCTCTGGGGAGCCCAGACCTAAGGGCTCCCAGAGCCAGGGCTGTGGCACCGTCTTTGGGGCTCTGCAGTTCCTGATGTCTCCAAGCTTCCAGGCAACGCTGTGTTCCCCTTGTCCAGATGGAGGTGCCCACAGTGGGAGCCACATGTTGTACATCTGGTCCAGCTGCAGCCTAGCAGTGAGCCAGCACCTGTGCTGGCACCTGGAGCTGCCCACCCCTCCACAGCAGCCAGCATGCCTGGCTGTGGGCAGTGGCCAGACCCGTGCTCACTCACCCACATACCCCTTGCCGCTCCATGCCAGGCTCACCCTTGGCAGGTGTGGAATTCAGGCCAGTAGTGAAAGCTGAGTGCAGCCTGCCAGGCAGAGTGGGAGGAAGGAGCCCAGCCAGCCCCAGCGATACTCAGGCAGAAGGCCCCGCCAGCCACAGAGTTTTCCAGCTGGTGAAGTAACACCCCAAAGATCTCATAACAAAGTTTACAAAGTGAGCAAACTCTGCTGTCTTATTCTAGAGAGATAGAAAGTAGAATGACATTGGCAAATATGGGAGACTCTTAGAAGGTCCTGATACAAATTTTGAAAAACAAACTTCATGATTTTGAAAAGCTAATTTCAAAGTCTGATTAAATATTTTATCTTATTAACTTCACTTAGTAAATAACTAACTTCAAAGTCTGATTAAATATTTTAGCTTATTAACTTCACTTAGTAAATAACTAACTTCAAAGTCTGATTAAATATTTTAGCTTATTAACTTCACGTAGTAAATAACTACCTCCAAAAATGTAATAATGCAGATAAATGAGCATCCCATAACAAAGGATCCATTAAAAGACAGTTTTTAAGAAAAACTTTCTGCTTTTTATTACTCTTTATCCAAAAAGAAGAAAAGGAAAAGGAAAGAAAATACCCTTGGTACAATTTTTATTTCTTTGTTGCTTTTGTTCTCTCCACTCCGTTTATTTTCTTTTTGAGTCCAGGTATTTAATTTCATCAAGCCAAATGGCTGCATCATTATCAAGATTTTGATTTCAAATAATGCTGCATTTGATGGAACCAGTGATTCTAAACAGGCATAACAATGCATCAGGACTTCTCAGAGAAACACAATGGAATAATAAAATACAATTCTTAAGTATAAAATTTGTAATATTAGTGATTTGGTTGAAAATACTTACTGAGCCAAGTTCTCCTTGGTGCCAAAGTCACTCCCCAACAGTAAACATAACAGTTCCAAAAAGTGGACTTCCAGTAGCCTGAGAAAGTTAACACTGTTCTTGAAGGATTAACTTAAATCCAAAGAAAACACAAACCCCTAAGTGTAGAGTGTTTCATTAAACTGAAATTAAGAGCAGTACTTTGAGAGACTGGTACAGAGAAAGCCAGGTTAAAAAGTGTCTTTTCAGTTGAAAAGAATAATAACCATTTAAACATTATTCAAGGTCATTTAAATACAAATATTATATTAAGTCTCTTTGACCATAGTTTTTGGAAGGCATAAGACTTTTGGGGGTTTTTAAAAAATACAACATGCAAACTTTTTAATGCATATATGTATTTTCCCCTCAGACTCTTAAAGCAAGCTAAATTTCCCCCCAGATCTTGTGTAAATATGCATATATAAAATGCCTTCAAGTAACTCTCTCTCTTGGCCCAGAATCCCGTGTATAGTATGTATGATGTTAATGAAGTTAATTACTCAACCTGTGGTCAGGATGCCAACCCACCCCCATGACCTCAGGTACCTTATTCTATCTTTTACAAACTCTTTCTCCAACACCTTCAACATCTCTATTTACCCAGGCAGACTGGCACCCTTAATTGTTTCTTCTCTGTGGGTAACAGAAGCTCCATAGGAAAAGTGGTGGCTACGTTCTCGATGCATAAGCAGCTTCAGAATCTACCTCTTCGGGTTCACTTTAAGGCCTTTCATGACAGCTTTATTTACTCTTGTTTGTTTTTGTTTCCTATTGCCTCCAATTGAGGGCCTCCCTTTCGATACATGACAGTTGAAAACTCCACCTGCCTTTTAGTTCTCTGCCCTCTCAGGGGACTCTTTCCTTTGTTCTGCAGCCCAGAGACCAGTCTCACCCTCACTCTGCTGACTGTTTCCTGGGTCGTGGGCTCACCTCAGGGCCTGGCCTGTCCATGGCCCCGCTTTACTCTTTATCCACATATGCAGTTAGCAGAAACCAAATCTTTTCTTATAGCTTTTAAATATGTTTAAGTCTGTCTCATCTAAAAAAATCTTTCATTACTTAAGTTCCTACTGCAGGTTCAGTCCCGCTATCTACTTCTCTTTTTAATCAAGCTCCTTGAAAATATAGCCTGAACTTCAGTCTCCGTTTCACGGCCCCCAGAACATTGACTTCTGTTCCCAGCAGCACAAACAGCTTGCTCCTGCTAAGGATGCCATTGGCCACATCAGTAGCTCCAGAGGATACTCTTGTAAATTTATTTCAAACTCACTGTGGCCTGAGACACTATAGACCATTCCCTCTTTCTTGGAATTATCTCTGATGATATGTTTGGCACTTCATTCTTCTGGCTTCCTGGAAGAAAATAATTACATTAAGTACAAATGAAAATCACCTCAAACATTCATAGAAGTATGAAGATTGTAATCCGAAACTTCTTAATAGTACTACGCATCAAATACACAGCAGCAAAAACTGCAGACACGTACCACATGTTGGTCTTCAGTATCTATTTGTTTAACTCTACCGGAAAGGTGCTGGCTGAGTGGGCCAAGAGTTATTCCAAGTTGGTTCTGATTCTTGAGGCCAGGGAAGATAGTCTGGAGCCCAAACCAGATCTACAGCCTGCACCTGACAAATTGTATCAAAGCCTAATGCTTCACCTGGAGGGCAACTCTCCAGAGCTGAGATTCTCCTTCTGCTGAAGCAGATATGGTAGCCTAAAGTTTCCTGATAGAAAAAGAAAAAGAAAATGAAGGAAGAAGTGAAAAATTGGACAGGCTCAATCCTTTGTCTCCACTGTAATTTTCAGAGTGGTTGATGTGAGGTGCAGAGCTGAAGGCTGGCTGGAGGGAATGCAGTGCTTTCAATGATGTGCTGGCTTTTCTGAATGGAAGGGTGTCAGATCTGCTTTACCCTCCCACTGAAGTTTCTTTCAGTTCAACAGGAATTCCTTGAATGTCCACTATATGCCAGACATTCTGATGGGCAATAGAGTTACAAAGACAAGGAAGGCACAACCTGTACCTCAAGGAGCATCAGTTTGGTGAACACTTGATTTCATCACGTGAGGATCAGAGATGCTCCTCTCCAGTGAAGCATCAGAATCCTTAATTCATCTAGTGGATTCTCTCCATTCTTCTCTGCTGAATTCACCAACCCAATTACACTCCTCAGTGCCCTGACAATCCTATTTGTACCTATGCTTCTGAGTTTTCCTAATGATAACTTGGATAAAGATTGTATTAGTATCCTCAGTTTGTTAAAGGAAATTTCATTTCCTGTGAATTTATTATTATGGGTATCAATGTACTGCCTGCATTAGTCTTTCAGAGATGCTGTTTCTGTTGGATAAAACATTGGCCGAGTCTTTTGGCTCATCCCATGTTATCCACATTTCTGTTCCTTTTGTAAGTATTCCTATTGCTTTGGGATTTTAGTTGTTAAGAGGATAGTCAAATAGAATCAAAACAATTATGCAATAATGTGCATGCCAAGGTTTCCTGGCATCACTTACCAGAAATCTACAGTGTTACAGTGTATTGCCCAAATATTTTATTTACATTCAACTTGTCCCAAGGTATTGCTAAGAATAGAAATGAATATATAGCCTGTTTGCTCGGAGTATTAAGCCACATAGCCAAATTTGGATACGTTAATGTTGTATCTGTATCTCCCTCATGAATAGAGAATATGGAATTGAAAAATGACTAGCATGGAGGACAGAATGACTCAGAAATCTAAGAATAGCCAAATCATGTGAAAAGACCCAAAGGCTGCTTCGAAATGAACTGCATCTGCCTGACTCACAAAACTGGCAAATTAAACTATTTAGATCTATGCAAAATAGCATTTCGCCAGCATTTGATCTGCATATTTAATTTTGCTTCGGGTGAGTAAGGATTTACCTTCTTTCTGTGAGATAACGTACAGGTTCAAAGGTGTACTCTAACTCAGAAAATAATCAAATTTGTTTTGTTTCTATCAGATTATAAAGTCATAACTTGGAGTCTTCAAAGTTATTTTAGGAATAGATTTGAAAATACCCTTTGGTTGAACTAAATGCTCCTCAGAAGTCTAGGAGACACTAGCCACCGAAGCACTAAGAAAGGAAGAAAAAAGCCTCTGTCACTATGGGGGACTCAGTGTTGCCCTAGATGAGCACCTTATCCAGGATTCGGGGAATCATCAAACTTTTTTTTTTTTTTTTTTGAGACGGAGTCTCGCTCTGTCGCCCGGGCTGGAGTGCAGTGGCCAGATCTCGGCTCACTGCAAGCTCCGCCTCCCGGGTTCCCGCCATTCTCCTGCCTCAGCCTCCCGTGTAGCTGGGACTACAGATGCCCGCCACCTCGCCCGGCTAATTTTTTGTATTTTAAGTAGAGACGGGGTTTCATCGTGTTAGCCAGGATGGTCTCGATCTCCTGACCTCGTGATCCGCCCGTCTCGGCCTCCCAGAGTGCTGGGATTACAGGCTTGAGCTACCGCGCCCGGCAATAATCAAACCTTCTAAATAGAGTGTCCACTCTGCTTTAGGATCATTAGCTGCTTTATTGGAATCTAATCGGGAAGAGAACCAATATTAATATGAGAAGACACATCCTTTACTATGCTCCATCACCACACTCACCACCGACATACCATCAAGGAAAGAAGGCAAGAGGTGGTCACTAAAGCTGAATGTCCTGCGTTAGCCACTATGTCAGTTACTCTCATTACCACCACACTGTGCCCTCTGGAATTCCTGTAGTTTGATCAACAAACAAACCTATATCCCAAATCTCTCCCCGAAAGTCCTTGAAGCCCCTTGCCTTTGTTAAATTCTGGATCTCGTCTATGGGCTCAGCCTCCCTGCAGCCCTCTCACATGAAGGTTGTTTTCTTCTCAAAAGTACTAAAGGCATCCTTCCATCCACCATGAGCATCTTTGCAAATACCTTTGCTGTCTCTACACCATTATTTCATCTGTAAATCTCCTGCTTCTTCTAGTTTCATGCCAACTGGAAAAAATACCCAACTCCTTTATCCCTGCTGTTATCTACCAGTCTCCCATTCATCGCCCCTCATTTACTGAAGATGTTAACTTCTGGTTAGCTCTCATCACGCACAATGACTCCAACATCAATACGGATGACCCACTCAGCAGTCTGGGTTCTCAGTTTCTTGACCTTCTCACTCCAATAGTTCCCTTCTGCTCCACTTTGGCCACTTTCTTCAAAGAGTTCATTCTACACTTGTTTATGCAAAAATGCCCCATCCCTAAAACTTTGATGGCAGATGTTCCCTTCTCTCACCACTACCATTTAGCTTTCCACCCATATGTCTTTGATGCATCACTTTTTGATGTCAATGAGCCAATCCACTATTTTTTGCAGTTACCTTCAGCCCCCTCCATGCTTCAATTTCCTCCTTCTCTATCTTAGATGATGTGGTCCTTCTTTATGAATTCTCTTTCACAATTATTTTTAACTCCCTTTTGCCACTTTTCCCTTATGTACCAGCTTACTAAAACTCTAATCCAGTATGGATTAAACTATTTATGTTCTCCTTGCCAGTGAATATTGCACAGAAAAATTACATGACCACATTGACTTTTTATTTTACTTTTTTTTCTTCTTTTGTATTTGTAATAAAGTTAAAGAGTGCAAATGCAGTTTTCTTACATGAATATATTTTGTAGTGGTGAAATCTGGGCTTTTATTATAACCATTACTTGAATAATGAACATTGTACCCATTAAGTAATTTCTTATCTCTCACCCCGCTCCCACTCTCCCATCCTCCTGAGTCTCCAGTGTCTATTATTCCACACTATTGTCCGTGTATACACATTATTTAGCTCACGCTATGAGAACATGCAGTCTTTGACTTTCTGTTTCTGAGTTTTTCACTTAAGATACTGGCCTTCGGTTCATCCATGTTGCTGCAAAAGACATGATTTCATTCTTATGGCTCAATTGTATTTCATTATACACACACTCACACACTGACACACACACACACACACACACACACACACAGAGCACATTTTCTTTATCCAGTCATCCATAGATGAATGCTTAGGTTGATTCCATATCTTTGTTATTGTGAATAGTGCTAAGTAAGACTTTTTATTTTAAGTGCATTTTCTTTTAAAAAGTCAAATTCAATAACAAGTTAATTTTTCAATAACAAGAGCAATCTATTGTGTTTTTCTAATAGGCTTGCTTTTCTATCCCAAGATGAGTATTTCACACCTGTTTTGTCTCCTCAAACTTCATCCTAAGGTATTCTTGGTTCTCCTTTCAGCTGAAGACTTTGCCTTATTTGTCAATAGAGAAAGTAGGAAGGGCCAGTGGGAAATTCTTCAGCCCCTCACCACTGCTTCTACATACAAATAAGATTTTGAAGAAAATGGCCTCAATCAGATGGGAGTATAGGAGTTTCTGGTGCTCATCCCCTAAGGGAAACATCAATTTGAATAAGCATCCATGCAGGCTGTACCTTCATGAGAGCTAAGGATTCCAGGTGAGAGATTATATCACCTCAATTGAACACAGAAATAAGAAAAGAAACACTAAAGATAGTAGGGGGCACAATTTCACATTACCCATGTCACCCCCATCTCCAAGCCTATGTAGTGCAGCTCAGAGAGAGACACCCTTCTCATGAGGAAAAAAGAGTGAAATGAGTACCCAACTTCACCACCAACCCCAGCACCAGACCCAGAAAATTCCAACACCGAGCCATCCCTGCAGATACAAGCTCCAGGCCCACCTGCCCACTGACCCAGACACTGGGCCAGCCTGCCCAAGAACTCCAAAAGCAAGCTTGCTCGTGGGCCCTGCCGGCTAACCTACCTCAAATCTCTAGATGAGCTGACAGATGAAGGGCTCTTCTTGCCAAAGCCAGTCTGTAAAGATTTGCAAAGGTGTCTACTTCTCCCAATGCGTAAACACCCAAAGCCAGGCCACAGAAACATGGACATCATCACCGACTCTTCCTTTTCTCATGACATGTCACCATTTCAGGAATTTTAAAAATCGGTCTATTCTTTCACTAAAATGTGTTAAATCCATGCACTTGTCTTCATTTTCATTGCCAACAGGATAGCCTAAGTCACTAACATCTCTTTTCTAGATTTCTCTATGAGCCTCTTAACTGAGCTACCTATTCAGAACAACCCCATGGCAATCTCTAATGTCACCCAATTATTTAAAAACTGTCTAGCAAACTTAAAAAATCAACGTGTCTCTTTTTCTTCCCTTAAAATTTTAAATGCACCCCTCCGTTTACATCATTTGATTTTCAGGTTTTTTTAAATCAGACATTTTTCACACATGTGGGGAGCACTGAGATTTCTTTCAAAGCAAGAATAATGATGAAAGGAATCAATTATTGATTAAAATTAGCATAAAACTTGAAACTTAGCATTACCATATCATTTTAAGATAGTTTGAAAAGTTAATCGTAAAAATAAATGTGTTTTAGAAAATTTCAAATGCTATAGAAGAAAGCAAAGTATAAAAGAAGACATTGTCCTCCACTATCGAACCCCAAGGGCTCAGTCTCCAAAAAGCAGTGTTTACAATTTTTCATGCTTGTTTTCAGAAAATGTCTATGCACATATAAGCCTAATAAGGTTTTCTTATTTTTGTTGCCAAAAGAAAAAATGAAATTGTGTATGCAAATTTTTCTGCAACTTGCTTTTTTATTAACACTTTAGCTTTGATAGTTTTCTTCAGTGACTCACTTCTCATTCCTTTTACTGATTGCATGACATTCTATTAATAAATATACTATTATTTATTTACTATTTACTATTATTATATACTATTATTTATTAACCGATCTCTTATTGGTAGATATATAAGTTGCTTATTCATTTGCTCTTTCACATGACTCTGTAATTGGAATATTTGAATATACTTTGTAGAATTATGGGAATATTTCTGTGTAATAAATTATTAGAAGGGAAATCTCTGGGAATATTTCTGTATGATAAATTCTTAGAAGGGAAATCTCTGCGTCAAATAATATATGCCTTTAATTTTGAGTAATTTTGGCAAACTGCTCTCTAAAAAGTTGAATTATTTTATTTAATTTTTAAGTGTTTGAGCATCATAATATATTCTTGTTTAATTTGTTTTTTAAAAAATCTAGACTAAAAACAAATTCTTTTATATGTTTTTTGACTGTTACTATTTCTTTTCCCTTTTTGGTGAAATACCTGTTCATACTATTTTTTTTACAATTTTATAGATTATTGTTAATTTTTCCAGCTTTGTATACATTAAGTACAATTAGCTTTTTGTTCATCATATGTGTTGTACATAATTGTTCCTATTTTGTTTTTTTGCTTTGACTTTGTTTATAATTTTTGCAATTGAACGGTTTAGAATTTTTTTTTTTTTTTTTTTTTTGAGATGGAGTCTCACTCTATCCCCCAGGCTGGAGTGCAGTGGCGCGATCTCGGCACCACGTGAGTTCATGCCATTCTCCTGCCTCAGCCTCCCGAGCAGCTGGGACTACAGGCGCCCGCCATCACACCTGGCTAATTTTTGTATTTTTAATAGAGACAGGGTTTCACCAAGTTGTCCAGGATGGTCTCAAACTCTTGACCTCATGATCCGCTCACCTCAGCCTCCCAAAGTGGTGGGATTACAGGCGTGAGCTACCGCGCCTGGCCAGTTTATAATTTTTAATAGTCAACGCATCCATCTTTTCCTTTCCTGATTATTTCATGATGCATAGTAATGATTTTTACACTTACAAATAATACTCTATGCTCTTTTTTGGTGACTTTCAAATTTTCTTTAAATCTTGGATCTACTTGAAATTTGTTTTGGTATAACAAATGAGAAAAGTTACCAACTTATCATTGTATTTTGAAATTTTAAATGGTTAGGAAATTGTTTCCTCTTTTGCTAACTTTTCCTCGTTGTCTTAGTTCATACAGGCTGCTGTAACAAAATACTGTACATTGGAGATTGTGTGTGTGCATAGCTATATATACGCTTCTCTGGAGAACCCTGACTAAAATACTATTATTTTGAAATATAGCCAAATGCACATCTCATTAGTTCCATTGAATTAATTCCATTATTTTGATCCACTATATTCTTATTTCATTTGCCTGTCATGAGAGGTGAGTTATAAATCTCCTACTATTATTGTTTCTATATATTGCTGCTTTGAATTTGTTACTCTGATGCTGTTTTCTCTGGAATGCAAAGATTTATAATAGGGCATGATGGAGCATCTCGCATTAAACCAAAGCCTCTGCTGAACACAACTAGATAGCCAAACAATAGAATAAGGCTGGGGCGTCAGACTGCTTCCAAGGACAAGCAGGACATCGAAGTTCAAGGTCTTGGGAAGGACAAATGGCTTGGGGAGCCAAGTGAACAATTCACAGCTGGGTGTTGTTGTTGTTCTGTTTTGTTTTCCCCCTTAGTGCACTTGTCAGTTTTGTGCATAGAGCAAGAGGTTGAAGATTCAGAGAAAAGGCCAAGAAGCTGCCCCTGCTAAAGAGGCAGAAAGACCATCAGAACTTCAGGCCATCTCATGAGGCTGGAGAAACACAATTTAGAGACTTGAGAGGATAGAATTCTTGTGAGAAATTAGGGGGCGGCAAACAACATCCAATACTTTGCTGGATTTTCTTGATGATATTGGTTGAATTCTACAGCTATGTGGGGAAAGGAATGTAAGAAGTCAAGCAAATGCCTTTGGAAAACAGGGAGTTTTTAGCAGTCTCACAGTGCTTAGGAAACAGACTTTAAGTTCTAGACACATGAAGGGACGGAACCCAGGAAGCATCCTGGACCTCAATCAGAATACCTTGGGAACTACATCCTGGAAGCAGGGATGAAAGAAATCTAAATAGAGTCTTAACACAACTTCAATTTGGCCTTCAATTTAGTTTCTGGCTGGATTAAGAGGATCAGGCCCTCACTCCTTCTGCTTTTTGGGGATGATAATATGATCAATCTTTTACAATTTTTCATATATGATGTCAGACATAGAATAAAAAACCTACCAGCTGTTCTATTCCTTGTATTCTTCAAAATTTGTATGTTGAAATCTTAACTCTCAATGTCATAGAATAAGAGTGTGGGGCTTCTGGGTGGTGATTAGGTCATGATGATGGAATTAGGATCCTTATAAGGGGATGAAGAGCCTAGAGCTACTTCTCCCTTCCATGTGAGAATACAGTGTGGACACAACCATCCACATACCAAGAGCGGGCACTTACCAAGAACCTAACCATGCTGGAACCCTAACCTTCGACCGTCCAGCCTCCAGAACTGCAAGAAATAAATGCTTGTTGTTTAAATGACCCAGTCTTTGGTAGTTTCTTGTAACAGCCTAAACAGACTAAGAACCAGGCATACCAAAACACAGGACTCTATGACCTAACACCACAAGAATAAAACAGTCAATAAAAACAGATCCACAGGTGATCCAGATATTGGAATTATTCAATTAGGACATTAAATTATTATAACTAATACACTGAAGGAAACAAAGAGAAAGATGAAAAATAGATGAAAAGATAGAAAATTTTACCAGAGAATTAAAATCTCAATGAAAAAGTCACATGGCAAAAACACAGCAACAATACACCCTGAGGACTACTGGGGTGGGGAGGTGAGGAGTGGGACAAGAGTTGAAAAAGTGACTGTTGGGTACTATGCTCGCTACTTGGGTGGTGGGATCATTCATACCCCAACCTCAGCATCATGCAGTAAGCATACTTAGGTAACAAACTTGCACATGTACCCCAAGAGTCTAAAATAAAAGTTGCAAAAGAATAAAAAATAAATAAAATGAATAAAGGATTTCACATGGAAATTCTAGAAATGAAAAAATAACACACTTGATAAAGGGACATGATAGCAGATTAGACAAAGTAGAATCATGACTTTGTGAACTGAAATAGAGATTAACATAAAAAATTTTAGACTAAAAGTCAGAAGGATAAAAGATTTTAAAAACGCAAAAATACATATAAGAAAAATAATCCAAAAGTCAGACACACGTTATTGGAATACCAGAGGAGAGGAGAGAGAATCAAGCAAAAGCCGTATTTGAAGAGAAAATGATTGATGAAAGTCATCAAGCCACAGATTCGAGAAGCTGTTTGCACTCTCAGGATGAATACAAGTGAGATAAAACTTAGACACGTCATAGCAAAACTTCTCAAAGCCAAAAACAAAGAGAAAATTTGAAAGCACTGAGAGGTACGGGGTTGAGGAGACTGGAGGGAGATACATTACCATAAGGAGCAACAATAAAACTAATTGAGTTTTCAACAGAAATGATGAAAGCCAGAAAGGAATAAAATGCCATCTTTAAAGTACTCTCAAAGAAATGCCATCTTTACATGTTTATATTAGTTCTTTAAAGAACTAATTTAAAAATAAGAATAGAAAGCTGGTAGGTTTTAACTCAACAATATAACTTTATTATAATATTAGCAATAAAACTAAATAAAAATAAATGAGAGACTGCCACACTAAGAAAAACAAAAGCAAGAGCAAAAAAAATCGCAAGCACATATCCCTAATAAAAATAGAAAACAGATTGAAAGCAAAAGGCCAGAAAAAGATATGTCATGCAAATATTAAGCAAAGAATGGTGGTGTGGCTATATTAATAAAATTTTAAAAGACATGAAGTCAAAAGGCATGACTAGAAATCAAGAGAGATTATTTTTAATGATTTTTAATGATAATCAACCCAGTATAAAACATAACAATGCTAAAAGATCTATTATTTGTAACTAATAGAATTGTTTATTTATAACTAATAAAAATGATTGAAATTATAGGAAGACAAAAGAGACAGGATGAAAAGGAAAAACAAACTCATAACGAGTTTAACATTGGTCTCTGTGTCATTATAGAACCAGCAGACAAAATACTAGTAAGGATATAAAAGATCTGAAGCTAATCTATAGTGTAGACACACTGTATGATCTGCCTATGTGATAAATTTCACTAGTCATTCCATACCATTCCAAAATGATGTGTATTTGTTAATTTTTGAGTACCTTATTCTTTATATATCAATTAGATCATATAAAGTGCACTGTACTCAAAAATTAACAAAATCTACCATCCAGTAAAGGTTACCAAAATTCACTGTATGAAGGACTATCAAGTGAGACTTAACACTTTTTTTAAATAAATCAACTTTACTGAGGTATAATTTACATTTAATAAAATGCATCCATTTTACATGCATAGTTTGATGAGTTTTGACAAATGAATACACTCATGTTGCCACCATCACAGTCAAGATATAGAAAATTTCCATTATTTACATCAAACAATTAACTCCCAGGCAACCACTGACACACTCTATGCTTATTAGGCAGTATAACATAGTGGATAAAAATAAATTTATGGAGTCACACTGCCTCAATTCAAACTTTAGTCCCACCATAACCAGCTGTGTGCCAGCCAAGATGACATTTAACCTTTCTATGTCTCAATTTCCTTTTCTGTAAAATGCATATCATAATAATAGTAACTTCCTTTAAAGTTGTTATGAAGATTAAGTAGGTTAATGCACATAGGTGCTTATAACTGTGCCTAGCACATATTAAGTGACATACAGGCTTTAGCTATGTTTCTAGGGTAAAGATGTCCATTGCCCACAGGAACTTTGCTTAGGACCTATTGTTAGATGAAGACAATGATGATAGCATGGTCCATTATTTTCCCTGTACAGAATTTTAACAGAAAATTTATTTATGAAAGCAACTTCAATGCTAAGCATATTATAAGATTCTACTGAAGGTATGAGTTGCAATTCTACTTCCTGTACAAAGGCAAAAAAATGTATATTTATTGGAGAACCAGGGTTATTAAGAGCACCTGTTTATTCAGAAGGGCAAAAAAAAAAAAAAGTAGTTTGCATTGTTTAGCACATTCTGTAACAAGCAAGCAAACAAGAAAACTCTAACATTTTTCCATTGTTCTAAGTAAATTAGGTGCCTGTTAAGTGATAATAATAGTAATATTATCTACTTCCAATTCTCACTCTTCATACTTATGAGCAAAAAAGTAAGCATCATTAATAAGACAGGATAGTCTTAAATGTCATTTTCATAATTAATGCCCTGGACAAGTAGATTAATTCAATGAGAAAATTATCTCGTCATTTCTTGTGAGTAGAAAGTATGCAATCAAAATACATTTTTAAATCAAATGCGTATCTAGAACAAATTCAAGTATAATGTGATTATTTTATAAAAAGTAAATTAAGAAATTGGTGGATTATTTTGCTTTTAACTAGTTTCTCTCTAACAACTATAGTACCAATTACAATTAATTATATAAATTATGTCTAAATAAACTACATAAATATCTTCTGACAGTTTTATATTCAACTTCCATGGTTCAGGAAAAGAATCTAAATTTATAATCAAGATAAACTAGGAACTGAATTAAACATCTTGACATAAGTAGGAGAAAATCTGTAATTAGCATGACATACAAAGAACCAACAGCCACCGATTATTGCTTTAATTGAGTATTTCAATCTGAAAGTTGTTTTTTTAAAGATCGCTATCAACGGCAAACTTTTAAAATGTCAACATTTAAATTTATATTTAGAACATTGCTACATGTACACAATAAGAAAATATGTGAAATAAAAATGGAAAGAAATAAATCACCAGAGTTTTAAAGTAAACAATATTTAGACTCAGATCTCATAAAATTGACCATTTCAGTCATAGTTTTACTTGGTATTACATAGGTAAAGCATCAGTCTTAAAACATTGTGTTTTACCTTAACTACCCTCTCAGTAAGGCAATGGTCACTATAGAAGAATATATATCAATGATCATCTTTATTGAAGAAATTACACTAAAGAAAATTTAAAAGACAAATTAACCAACCACAATGTATAGGCTTTATGTGGCCCTTTTTCAAATAAACAAACTGGAGAAAAATGAAAAATGTGAACGCTAACTGGACATTTGACAATACCAGCAAATTAATGTTATTTTTAAGGTCTGATTAATAGAATTATAGGTTTCTTTATTTTTTACAAATTCATAAAGAAATACTTACCAAGAAAAAGCCAGTATGATGTCAGGAACTCAACCTAATGGGTGCAACAAGGAGGTAAGTAATTGACAATAAAAACAAAATAATCAGTCATGTCCTATTGACAACAGGGAAGTTCACAATTAGTGCATAGTGGTTCACTATACAATTCTCTGCTTTTGTATATGTTTGAGATTCTTCATAACACAGTTTTTAAAAGATGTTCTAATTGTTGTTGAAAACGCACTCATTTCATGAAAACAAAGAGAGAATAAAGATATATGAGGTTAAGTGTGTGGGAATATTTGCTTCCTTCATAGAGAGCTCTTGAGTATTTAATTCACTCTGTGAAATAAACATGATCTATAGGTTAAGACTTCTTTATCTCAAAAGGTTACATTGAAAAAATTAAGATCATGGCAGGAGTTTATTATATATCCTTTCTCTATCTTTCTGGTTTCTCCAAAAACTGTAATAATATCGATGGTCCTGCAATTTGCGATTTCATAAAGATATTGTTTAAAAGGCAGAGAAGAAGGCCGGGCGCGGTGGCTCAAGCCTGTAATCCCAGCACTTTGGGAGGCCGAGACGGGTGGATCACAATGTCAGGAGATCGAGACCATCCTGCCTAACACGGTGAAACCCCGTCTCTACTAAAAAATACAAAAAAACTAGCCGGGTGAGGTGGCGGGCGCCTGTAGTCCCAGCTAGTCGGGAGGCTGAGGCAGGAGAATGGCGTGAACCCAGGAGGCGGAGCTTGCAGTGAGCTGAGATCTGGCCACTGCACTCCAGCCTGGGCGACAGAGCAAGACTCCGTCTCAAAAAAAAAAAAAAAGGCAGAGAAGAGAGAAAAAATAGTGAACTCTCAGAAAGTATTAATATTACTCGATTACTGACTTGTAACCACAGTGGGGTTGGCTATTGCTGTTGTTATTCTCCGTTTTCTGATATCGGCACCAGTTGGTAATTTTTTTCTTTAAAGTCTTATATGCTGGTTATTAAAAAGTATTGCTTTCCATTGGATTGTGTCAAGTTGACCTAATGAAGTAAATGTCATGTGCTTTAGTGTGTAAACATCATTGTCTCTAGAGTACAAAAATGTACCTTAAGAAGAATGCAAGGGATGACCTCTGAGAAGCTTGTTAGCTGTTCTGTGATGTTGTAGGTAATCATAACAGGAATATGTGTGTTCCCAGTCTCCTGATAATCATGTCAACAAGTTTCAAGACACTGTTGCTTACTTTGTACCTCAAGAATTTGAGAAATTATTTTTCTTTTACCATGGGATCCCCGATTCCATTTTGAACATTTCACAATTGCTATCTCCGATCCAGTCAGATTTTTGCATCTGAAATTTGCAAATTTTGCAAAGATTTTTTGCATATTTTGCAAAGAAACTGGTACACTCATTTCCTTTCAAACACTTTGATGTCATATGAAAGATGGGTGCATCTTGCCAAAGTTTATCACAGTAAATTCAAGCTGTAACTGTATTGACGTAAAACACAAACATCCAGATGAAAAGTGAAAAATCCAATGAATCACTTGAATGTTTCTATACGAGACTCAAGTAGTTGAAAATAATGTTTCAGTTGCATATATTTTCAAATATGAAATCAGAACTCAAGAAATGAAATTCTTATATTTTTGTTGTGATCTATATAGAGACAGACAATAGCAATAAAATAACTGGAATACTGACCAAATTTTATATGAAAGGATTTAAATGGTTATGAATATCATGAAGACAAAAACCATAGATCATTTTTAAGAGATTACATTTTTCCACTGCTTTTGTTTTTAAAGGAAGTAGCTAAAAACAACTTCTTTTAAAAATATTTTAAAACTATGATTTCTGTATAATATGTGAGGATAAGGATCTCTTATTTAATGATAACAAGCTCCTAAGTTGCCAAAGATTCTTAATGTTAAATGCAACAGACAATACAGTTGCTGGACATTATTTAAAAGCCTCACATAATTGCTTTAGTCATGTTAATAGCAAATGCTTCCAGAGCGTTTTGCCAATAGAAGTCAATAACCACAGAAGAGGTGACAGGGAATGTAAATTGTAGTTTTTTGATTCCGGTCCTTGATAATATATTCTCTAAAAGTCAATACAGTTTTCCAATTTAGATGGCAGTAGTTGGGTTTCTAGTGATTAAGTAACCATTTAAAAGAGGTTAGTTGAGGCAAAAAAGCAAAACATACCAAATCCCAAAATGCAAAGAAGGCTGGGAACCTCCATAGCTTCAGACATTCATCATTAGGTGTTACAATAACACGACATTCATTTTCTTAAGTGGTTTATTAGCCTCACCTATTTGTAATATTTAATATTTAATAGCAAGGGATAATTGCCAACAATTAGCTCCTGGAGAGTGGCCAATCGACCAACATTAAAATAATGTTCGCCTCGGCAAACTTCCTAATGCTAGGTAAGTAAAAAAATGAGTAAGAAACTGACATTGTTGCTATGAGGTATTCGCAGGACACCTTCAGAAGCAGGGAGGCCAGAAGGCTTTTTTTTTTTTTTTTTTTTGAGACGGAGTCTCTCTCTGTTGCCCAGGCTGGAGTGCAGTGGCCGGATCTCAGCTCACTGCAAGCTCCGCCTCCCGGGTTTATGCCATTCTCCTGCCTCAGCCTCCTGAGTAGCTGGGACTACAGGTGCCCGCCACCACGCCCAGCTAATTTTTTTGTATTTTTTTGTATTTTTTTTTAGTAGAGACAGGGTTTCACCGTGTTAGCCAGGTTGGTATCGATCTCCTGACCTCATGATCCACCCCCCTAGGACTCCCAAAGTGCTGGGATTACAGGCGTGAGCCACCGCGCCCGCCCCAGAAGGCTTTCTTTGAGTTACCTAAACACAGCTTCAAACTGCACAGGAAAACCGGCACCTGCTGAGAAAGCTCAGCCACACGCCTGTCTGAACTCAAGTAACAGAAAATGTGTTTTCTCCTTTTGATCAAAGAAAACATACAGAGAGATAAAATGGTTGCATTTTATGAATATACCATTTTATGAATATACAATAATAAATGATAACTGCATCTGGAATCCAAATATCCCAAAATGACAGAATGCCAGGACAGGTGCGTTTATCTTCTCATCCATATACACAGAGTATGTGTGTGTGTTATTTGGGGTATCAGACGGATCTGAGTTTGAATTTTAGCTTTACCATTTGCAAACTGTTAGAAATTAATCTTTCTAGTCCTAGTTTTGTTTGTTTTGGTTTTGTTTTGTTTTTTTGAGATGGAGTCTCACTCTGTCGCCCAGGCTGTAGTGCAGTGACACAATCTTGGCTCACTGCAATCTCCACCCTCCGAGTTCAAGTGATTCTCCTTCCTCAGCCTCCCGAGTAGCTGGGATTACAGGTGACCGCCACCGTGCCCAGCTAACTTTTTGTGTTTTTAGTAGAAACAGGGTTTCATTCACCATCTTGGCCAGGCTGGTCTTGGACTTCTGACCTCCTGATCCACCCGCCTCAGCCTCCCAAAGTGCTGAGATTATAGGCATGAGCCACCGCGCCCGGCCTCTAGTCCCAGTTTTATAACTGGAAAATGCGAATAATAATTGTTTTGACCCATTGTTGTAAAACTTAAGATAATGTGTGTTAAAATAGTATCACTGTTCCTGAAAGTGCTCAATAATTACTATTACATTATTGTAGTCATTCATATGTAGAGTTTCCAGATTTAGCAAAAAAAAAAAAAAAAAAAACAAAACAAAGCAGAATTCCCAGTTAAATTTGAATCTCAAGTAAACAATGAATACTTTTTTAGAATAAGTATGCCTCATGCAGTATTCGAAACATACTTAATCTAAAAATTGAATTATTATTTATCTGAAATTCAAATTTAACTAAAGATCCTGCCTTTTATCTGGCAACCTTATTTACACATAAATGTGGTCAAGAAAATTCATTTATTTATCAGTTAGCTAAGAATGTATTGATAAATACTAAGATACCTAAGTCAGTCAAACAAAATGTACACATTAAAATTCATGGTCATTGCTAAAAGAAAGGCTCCCTATGCCTTCACTCAGTATCTGTGTACCTTAACTTCAGATCTCAAGAGTTTATTTTCTGAGTAAGAGATGCTGGTTTTGGAGAATTGCGCTTACAAAAAATATAAAAGTATACTTGCTGTGGGAAAATTCCAGGCTGCAAAAGGAGGATTAGCGGAAACTAGGGGCTACAAGAAGTGCTCCCAGGCAAGCCTGTCTTCCCTGAGCCCCTGGGCTTTGTCTTCTGATTTTCTCCTGTCAGCTTGCAAACCCAGACGGAGCCATGGACTTTGGCATTCCCATTGTTATCTCTTGTGCTACCCCAATATCTGGCCACAGTCACGTCTCTGATTCTGTTTCAAATCCACAGACTGAGCATTGGAACGGTGACCATGTTTTCTCAGCATTTCCACCCCTGTTTTGTTCCTGGCTTGACTTTGTACTCCCGTCTCTATGCCAATACCCTGCACAAGTCCATTTTGCAGTGTTACCAATTCAGGAACAGAACTGTTTTCTAAGCCCAAACAGATTAGACTCCACAACTTACTAAAGAGCCAGATATAACAGGAACACTGATAGCAGTGAGAAATTATGATTAGCCACCTGACAGCAGTGATATGCTATAATAATAATGACTGACATTGGTCGAGAACTTACTATTGCCAGTCGCAGTGTTAGACACTTAACTACTTTACCCCTTTCATCCTCTTCAAAGTAGGCAATGTTACATCCATTTTAAAGATGAAGAAAATGACATCACAAAGATAGTATGTGTCAGAGCTAAAATTGAATGCACCTCTCTAATTCTATGAACCACATCTCTTTGACCAAAAAAGCTGGCCTGCTCAGTGAAGGGGGGCATAGAAAAGAAAAAATTAACTGTCATGAACCCCAAAAAGCATTGTAGTCTTGTGCCACTAAATATAGGTACAAATGCTTACCATTTGTTTTGTTTTGTTTTTTACGTTTTGGGATACCTGTGCAGAGCGTGCAGGTTTGTTACATAGGTATATATGTGCCATGGTGGTTTGCTACACCTATCAACCCGTCATCTAGGTTTTAAGCCCCACATGCATTAGGTATGTCTCCTAATGCTCTCCCTCCCCTTGTCCCCCACCCCCAACAGGCCCCAGTGTGTGATGTTCCCCTCCCCGTGTCCTTGGGTTCTCATTGTTCAACTCCCACTTATGAGTGAGAACATGTGGTGTCTGGTTTTCTGTTCCTGTGTTAGTTTGCTAAAGATGATGGTTTCCAGCTTCATCCATGTCCCTGCAAAGGACATGAACCCATTCTTTTTATGGCTGCATAGTATTCCATGGTGTATGTGTGCCACATATTCTTTATTTAGTCTATCGTTGATGGGTATTTGTGTTTGTTCTATGTCTCTGGAATGCTGCAATAAACATACGTGTATATGTGTCTTCATAGAATGATCTATAATCCTTTGGGTATATATCCAGTAATGAGATTGCTGGGTCAAATGGCATTTCTGGTTCTAGATCCTTGAGGAATCACCACACTGTCTTCCACAATACCATTTGTATTTATATTCAGTGGCCTAAATAATACATATGTATGCAGTGGTCCTAGACTACAATACCACATATACATAAATGGTGCCAGATGGCCCACTCTAGTATGATGCAGATCAATTCAATATTAAAGTTTAGAATACAGAGTTATCACAAAGACTTAAATTATTCAGAGAGATAATGTAGTGAGGTAATGAAACAAGTTTTGGGGTGACAGTGTCAGAAGGACCTGCATTCCAATCCTGGCTTCACCTCTTCCTTCTGGTTATGAGAACTGGGCCATGTTGCTTGGCTTCTTTAGGCCACAGGTTATTTTGTGAAATGAGGGTGACCATGGCTACTCCATAGGTTGACTGTGAGGATGAAATGTGAGTACAGTTAGTGTGTTTAGCTCAGTGACAGACATATCATAATCATTGAAAAATGTTAGTTTAACAGAACACAAGGAAATACACAGTCTATTTTAGATTTTTGTCCCAAACGGGAGGAGAGGGGAGGGGAGAGGGAGAGGGAGAGGAAGAGGGAGGGGGAGAGAAGGAACGACGGAGGGAAGGAAGGAAGAAAGGGAGGGAGGGAGGGAAGGAGGAAAAGAGAGAGAAAGAAAGATGATCAATCCCAATCCCTCAGTCAAATGAAAGTCAGGTATTCTCAGGGTTCCCAATAGCAAAGCTGTTGTGTGTGTGTGTGTGCGCGTGTGCGTGTGTGTGTGTGTGTCTGCCTTTCTATCCTCTATCATCTATCTGTTTCTTTGTATTCACTCACAGAACTATTTAAACTCTATCCTTTCAACAAATTTCAGATCCTGAAGAATTCTTCCTTATTGCTCTAAGGCTTTGGTCTTTCTAGCATCTGAGGAACTGCAGTGTAAGTGTGAGCACCCCAGCCCTAGCGTTGGCACTAACCTTCCATACATTTTATATACTCTACTATCTCTAGATATGGTCTGCATATTATATACACTATACCTATACCTATCTACTGCAGACTTGCTCTTTATGTGCTAGTTTATCAGGTACACAATCAAACAAGAAAAATATCTACCACAGCCAATAATATAACCCAGAATGGAATTGTGTCTAAAATATAATCATAAGAATGTAACACATCTCTGCACAGCAAAAGAAACTACCATCAGAGTGAACAGGCAACCTGCAGAATGGGAGAAAATTGTTGCAATCTACTCATCTGACAAAGGGCTAATATCCAGAACCTACAAAGAACTCAAATAAATTTACAAGAAAAAAACAAACAACCCCATCAAAACGTGGGCGAAGGATATGAACAGACATTTCTCAAAAGAAGACAT